>NC_066514.1:7961746-7991837 GCF_024679095.1 Eriocheir sinensis
TACTGCACCACATTGGACAAATTAACCTCTTAAGGTTTCATGATAATGCTAACTCTAGTAAAGAGGCAAATTAAGTGGTACAGAACTGAAAGCAAAGCTACCTGAAGCGACTTTTCAAGACCCCAAACGTTTGCTCCACAACAAAACGTGTCCTAATGTGAGCCCTGCTGTAGCGCTCCTCTGCTGCTGTCATTGGGTTAGCTACAGGGGTAATCAGCCATGATTCTAAAGGGTAGCCGCTGTCACCTGCATTATAACAAAGCATAAAGCAAAAGAATTATAATAACTTAGGAAGAACACCTCACCATACACACCTAGGAGTAGGTACTCTCCAAACTCTCCTTCAGCAAATCGCTCCCGCAAGTAGCTGTTGCACCAAATGAATGAATCATTTGTTGACCCTGCGAATGAGTTATTGTGATGAAACCTACATCTGCACTGTAATAAACATTTACCTGTTTATTGGCACATGTACTATGGAGGAATTATAATCAGGCTTAGATATTATAATTAGTACTCAAAATTTCCGGTTAGGTAATAATGTGTCGAGTACCGACTGACATCCTAATATTTGAAATTACCTGGGAATCTGACACAGTAACTAGTGATCAAGCCAGCAGCATTGCATGCGACTTGTATGTTTAGCGAATGGAACCTTTACCTGTTTATGTACAGGGCCTCATCAATTCTTGGACCCTTGGTGGCAACATGTGTACCTGTGGACATTTTTTCACATAAATATTTGCATATTCAATGACAACATAAATATAAATATACATGCTGATGTATCAATTATTACTTCAACAACAGCAAACCATTATTTTCATCATTAATAAATATTTTTTTCTGGACAGTTATTTAGAGTCTTACACTCAATAGCTCCAACAACTCTGGGCAAATTGCGTATTCTTGAAAAGTTTCTAGCCACTGCTCTTCTTCCTTGTTCTGAAGAGGGCATCTTTATCTCACGCATTGCCTTGTTGGACAAAGCATTTGCCACATCCATGAACACCCGGCTTACACTTGGCTGGAAAGGACCTGAAACAGTAACATGGAATTAATCTCATCAGTTGATTACTGGAGCTTAATGCAGTTTCAATAATATTTCCAGTATCAGGCCCTGCATCCCCCAAACTATCTAAAAGTAATATGCATAGAATTCCTTGAGCACCCTCATGTCTGTCTCATTCTTGCAAGAAAATTCGGTATTTGTGTAGTTTCGTCTCAGCCGCTCACACAACAATTTGTATGTTGTTTGCATCTACATTACGACAATTACAACAACTTTTCTTAATAACGTTTTTCCCGCAAATTAATTAAGGGATAGTGAAAAAAAATAGGAGGTTAGGTGAGGTTAGTTAGGATAGGTTAGGATAAATTGGGATATAAGCAATTTTAAGCTTCACTTCCACGGGAAATGACTAGTTTCTGCCATTCCCCCTCCCCCCCCAAAAAAAATATTATCCACGGGTCCCCCAAGATTGTTGTGGTGGAAGTGGGGAAGTATTTCAGAAAATGTTTTTTTCCCATGGAATTCAAGGTCACAGTTGCATGAATCACATTAAAAACAGTGTGTGTGTGTGTGTGGGGGTATATGTTTCATGAAAAAATGGTGGGCGAGATGAAACTTCACAAATTCCGAAAATTCCTGGACACTCATTTTTTTTCATTAAGGATATGGTTCGATTACATTACAGATACCTCTAGGTGAAGCTTGGTGATAACAAACGCCTAGTTTCACTATGAAGGGTTAAAAGGATACTGCTACTACAAGACTCAGTGGCTACACTGAGTTGGAAGTCGTATTCAGGGGTTCTTACCGCTGGTATTATTGCTAATAAGAAACTTACCGGTAATGTTTCCAATAACTTGTTGGAAAGAGCCGCTGGTATACATTATCAGTGCCAGCAGCACCTGTGTGCAGGTGGGGGATGGCGTGTGCCCTCCTCGTCCTCCTCTGTAGATAGGGCTCAAGCTCCGCTATCAGCCGAGTACTAACTGTACTAACTGATGAGCTCTGCATCACTCACGGAGAGAGGGTCAAGGCGATCACGTATTCTCCTTTCTCTCCTTAAAGCACGGTCATGCAAAACAGCGATAAGAATCTCCATCGTGGGTGCTGGCAGTGGTCTGACTGAGGATGTAAACAAACGCAACCCCTGTACCATCTCGCTTTTATGGAAGGAATTTCCCATATTACCTCTTACTTTTATTTATTTGTCAAGAAACACTAATTATGACATATTTCATATCAATATAAAGAAGGTTGTAAGAGTTACACCAACTCCGTCGAGGTCGTAACTTACATCCTCCTTACAACTCCTTAACAACCTCCCGGATGCTTTCTGAATTCGGCGGAGGTTGTACCTCGGCCTTCCACCGTTGCAAGGCTTACAACCTGCTCTCTGAATATGGCCCCAGGCAGTCTACAACCGGCGGAAGGGCCGGCCAAGCTGCTCGCCCGACGAGGACTGGCGTGTCACTGATGGCAGTGCATCTTTTTTTTTTTTTAATGTTTACCTGCACGATGGCAGAAGGGGCTATGTTGAGAGCCCGGCAGAGGAGCTAGGCGTCAAGCCATGAGGCCCTGCCTAGCTGGTTGGGGGGCACGGGTGCATTTTGCACCCGTAGCCGGACCCGAACGAGCAACTCAGCAATCTATTATAACCCGGCAGCGTCAGCGGACCCATTTTTGGGCTCCCGCGAGTCGGTCCACTGAAACGGTGGACCCCGTATGGGGCTCGGCTCAAAACGCCTAATTCGAGCTAATTGCAGGCGGTAGCGGCATTGAGCAACCCACCATGCATGCCCTGGGTCAATGTGAAGGGTAATTGATCTTGAGGTTGGCTTATTTGTCATAGGTGGGGCTGTAAGGTCATGGCAGACTGAATTAGCTATCCATACAGTAATCACTTGTCAAATTCTCTATAGTAAACAACAAGCGACTCTCGGCTAGATGCCACGTGTCACGAGACTGTTTATTTTGTAACAAACACCACCCAAAAAGAATGGAGTTTGAGTTTAAATAATATTTTTAACGGCTTTATGGTTATGAGAGGAGTACTCTGAGATACGTTCCATGCTCTTTTCTTAGTCTCAAAATGCAGTGTAATGATGCCGTTTCTCGGCCACTTCTCGGCTTTCCCATGGCCGAAGCCCACGGGATAAGCTGGCTCAAAGGCCAGGAGAGTTGCTCGTTCGACGAGTGCAGGCATTCCACTGGCAGTGCATCGTTTTTGTTTATAATGTTTACATGCTCGTTGGCATGAGTGGCTATGGTTAGAGCCCGGCAGAGGAGCTAGGCGTCAGGCCATGAGGCCCTGTCTAGCTGGTCGGGGGGCACGGGTGCAAAATTGCACCCGTAGCCGGAGCCGAGCGAGCAACTCAACAGTCTATAAGCTGGCTCAAAGGCCGGGAGAGTTGCTCGCTCGACGAGTGCTGGTGTTCCACTGGCAGTGCATCGTTGTTGTTGTTATTGTTTTATGTTTACCTGCATGATGGCAGGAGAGGGTATGTAGAGAGCCCTGCAGAGGAGCTAGGCGTCAGGCCATGAGGCGCTGCCTAGCTGGTCGGGGGCACGGGTGCATTTTGCACCCGTAGCCGGAGCCGAGCGACCAACTCAGCAGTCTATAAGCTGGCTCAAAGGCCAGGTGAGTTGCTCGCTCGACGAGTGTTGGCGTTCCACTGCAGTGCATCTTCTTAAGATAGGGGGGCAGGGCCTTTGGCCAAAAGACGGCTCTGTAAGGGGGGGGCTGGCAATTCAAGTCCCGGCGGGTGTAGGGACGCCTCCGCCGTCGCTACAGCCACGGGTAACAGCCGGGAAGCAGCGACGGAGGCACGGGCTCTCAGGGCAGGCGCCCAGTAGACACCAGTAGCGGTGCACGGGCGAGCAGCCGACCGGTCGACTTGACTGCTGCGGGGGGGCCCAAGGCGAGGATAGCCAGGCGGGTCAACCACGCCGCCGCAGAAGGACCCCACAGCTGCTCGCCCGACTGCAGTGCATCGGGTACGCGGCCTTTATATACTCGAACATCAAGAGGCAAAAATGACTGCCTCAAACCGCTGTCCAATCAGCGACGAGCTTACATCAACAGCTTAAAATACATTTGCAAGCTACATGTATATAATATATAACTTTAAAAAAAATAATAATAACCGGAGAGCAGTTTTCATTAGGCTCAACCATTTAAACAATATGCGTATTGTGTGAAGTGTCATGCAATGATAAAACGATGGAACTGGCACTGATAAATAATCGGAGGAGTATCGTTTCGTAGCGTAGCCTAATACTGCCCCTTTCTGAAAAAAAGATTTTTATTTCAAAAATGCTGTTATTATTGTTATGCTATGAAATACGAAAACAATAGTGGAAGATCAGTTTTCACTGCCACTGACCATTATAACAATATGCACTTCTATTAAATTTTAAAATAATAACCAAAGATCAGATGTCAATGCTATTAAGCACTATGGCACTACGTACTTCTACTAAACTCTCACCTGTATGTTATTTATACACACCTGTATGTTATTTATACAATGTTATAACAATGGAATTGGCACTGAAGACAAGTGTTTCGTAACATAGCCTAATATTTCCCCTTCTAAATTAAAGCTTTATATGTTAAAACCAAAATATGCTATGAATGCAATGTTCCCAGGAATGTAAAGCCATGAAATCACCCCCTCCACACCCACACCCGCTCATGATATACGAAAATCATAAAAAGAGATCAGTTTTTGCAATGATATTTCAACGGAATATTTTCATAAGCTTCAGAAACTGACGTGTTACCAAAAAAGTCAAACAATCTGTTAGTTATAATTACCAATGTGCTTTTTTGTATTGTATAGTAGGAATTCTTATACAAAAAAGAACGTATTGCATTAAATTAGCGTCATCAAATGACGCATATATTATAAAAGCTGACTTCTAAGGAGTAAAATTATGTTCCCTGAATCGCTAGCTTTAGAATACTTGTCAACAACGAAAAGAACAATATGCTAGTGGTTCAGAGAACAGAATATAACTTCTCAGAAGTCAGTTTTCTAATCTATATGTCATTTGATAACGCTCATTAAGTGCAATACGTTTTTTTTTTCGTGTGTGTATTGATTAAATGACTTCGTTGTTGAAAAGTATTCCAAAGATTATTATATTCCTCTTCAATAAAGTGATGTCCGCTATTCTCGTCTTTTGATCAATATGAATAAAGAATCATCTCAACGTTTGACACAGCAGCTGTTTTATAAACGTGAAAATGAAAATTCATGAAAATCCGATTCACTTTTTTCAACCTTTTTGAATTACTTAATGTGAGAGCCGAAAGCATCTAAGAATAAGGGCCTAATTATGCAACATAAAACATGTATCATTTAACAAATATCAAATATACTAAGCAAAGAACACTATCAACAATAGCAACAAACACTAGCCTCCCACTGTTTCATGAAACAAATAACTGATATATCAGGTAATTTACTATGTCAACAATAGCAACAAACACTAGCCTCCCACTGTTTCATGAAACAAATAACTGATATCTCAGGCAATTTACTATGTCAACAAGCAACAAACACTAGCCTCCCACTGTTTCATGAAACAAATAACTGATATCTCAGGCAATTTACTATGTCAACAATAGCAACAAACACTAGCCTCTCACTGTTTCATGAAACAAATAACTGATATCTCAAGCAATTTACTATGTCAACAATAGCAACAAACACTAGCCTCTCACTGTTTCATGAAACAAATAACTGATATCTCAAGCAATTTACTATGTCAACAATAGCAACAAACACTAGGCTCACACTGTTTCATGAAACAAATAACTGATATCTCAAGCAATTTACTATGTCAACAATAGCAACAAACACTAGCCTCTCACTGTTTCATGAAACAAATAACTGATATCTCAAGCAATTTACTATGTCAACAATAGCAACAAACACTAGCCTCTCACTGTTTCATGAAACAAATAACTGATACCTCAAACAATTTACTATGTCAACAATAGCAACAAATAGTATAGCCTATCACTGCCCACTATACATATAACAGCATCAATAGCAGCTGTCTCCATCATATTTCCCATTCCTGTTAGCAGGGAACGGGAGGGTGGGCTGGGTGGCAGTGAGGCAGCCAGGTAAATGTGTGCAGGTAAAGGTGGCGTAATTGGCAGCATAAAACAATGAGCATGGATGTGCTATCAGTTAGATAAGTATCAAGGCACCTCTCCATCCGAAATTGATCTCTTGTGGACACAACTCAATTTGCTTATGCAAGAGCAGCGCTATGCGAGCTTTTTATTTTCCTTTGTTTCCTTTGCTATATAAAAAAAAATTAAAGATCATAAAAGAAATGGATTATAGAAATAATTGAGAGAAGAGTAGTACTTCATTATTTAGTAGTTAGTTAGTGGTTAGTATAAGATTACATGCATGTAATGTCACCTGTTGCAGATTTAAGGTGTGTCCGGCTGACGCAGGCATCTACCAGTGCCACGTACCCGTCAGCTTGGAAGAGCTCAAGGTGGAAGCCGCCCAGCCTGTTGTGGTAAGATTTTAATGTTGGATCATTTTCTTAGTTAAGAGATGGACGAATGTGAGTGTTTCGTTCCAGTAATAGATTGGTAATGCTTTTATTCTCATCGGGGAAGCCTGGAAAGGGTTGAGAACTTGAGAGATATAGCAAAGTACCATATGCCATATGCCATCAGGTCAATATCATGGCTTGGAACTTAAATAAAAAGAGGACTTGGATATACAATAACGTAAAGTAACGTAAAGCCTTCATGTCAATATGAATCATGCCTAAATATCTTAGAAACTTGAACATATTACTCATAAATATAAGACCAAAAAAGTTTAATTCAGTTCGAAAACAGATTAGCCTACATTATAATGTTACTGTCTTTCACGTCGAACCCTTCAGGTCGATATCATATCTTGAAACTCTACAAAAAAAACTAACAAAAAAAAAAGTTTATATGCAAAAATAGCCTAGCCTACATGATATATATTTTTTTTTTCACATTTCGTCAAAGCCTTCAGGTCAACATGAATCATTCCTGTATATCTTGGAAACTCTAAAAAGGACTAATGGCCTCTTTCACAGTTCGCCATGATGTGTTAGTAAGCCTGCAAATCAACACCAAAGACTTAGAAAATTCATTGCGTAGTGTTTTGTGTTCATGCATAAGTTAATACTTCTGTGGAAATCATACGGGACATCTCTTGTGTGTGTGGTGCTGCATCGAAAACCTAACCATTACGGAGTGTAAAAGACTAAAGTTTCGTTCGGGCGATTACAAAGCCACTACGATGGACTGTGGAATTGGTTCTAAGAAATATAACAACCTGAAAATTGTTAAGAGCAAAAATAGCCTACCGTACAGTCGTGGGACACAAGTGTTGACACAGTTTCCAAAAGGTTTCGGACGCCGCTAGCGAAACACGGCAACTATCCAGCAGAGCTACATTCGATTTATATGTGACGTATGTGTGTGTGTGCGTGTGTGTGTGTGTAAGGAGCAAGGAGTGTGTGTGGGTGTGAGAGAGATATTACTTAAGAGAGGCGCCAGGGGTATATTTTTTTTACGAATATTTTTTTTGAAACTGACTAAATTAGTTTTTCTCGCTCAACATGTCGGGGATGCTATGTACTACCAGGTAATGAAGCATATGCATGTAGAATATTAAAGATAACAGGGTCCCTTTAAGATATTTCAATGCCCCGCGCTGTTACGCTATAGCGCGCCAACACACGTGGTATTTCTCAAGGCTTGTACGCACGTAAAATTCACATTAGAAAGTCTATTTCCCTGTAAATTTTGTCATCCATCATCCCTCTATCCACTCGTGACAGCTGCCGAATGTGAAATGCGTACTCTGCTGCTCAGTTCTCCCACAGACGTTGACTGGGGAGGACGTTGAACATTTTCGCTGCGCTATAACCCAAAAACGTCTTTATAAAGACGTACAAGCGCAAAGCAACGATGAGCAGAGTTATGAACATAAAGAAGGCTTCTGGAACAAAATGAAGACCCTGGAAACACGCAAGAAAGCAACGCAAAAAAGCAAGAGTCACGACTCTTATCTTCACACCAACCGCACCCCGACTACCACCACCACCACCTTTGAGTGATAACTTCTTTTTTTTATAAAGGGGGACCAGATGCCTTATCCCTCTCCAGTAAGTGAACAAGGTATAAACAATCATATGTGAAGATTCCATGCCAGTCAAGTGAATAAAAATAGCAAAACACATGAAATGGAAAAAAAAAATGTAGGAGCCAAAATCTCGAAAATGTGTTTTTTACACTTCAAAAAAATTCAGAAAATCAACAGTCAGATAGTCTTTTCTAAGGTATCAATATAAACTACAAGTAAATGGCAATTTTTCTCATTTTGTACATTTTAAAAAAAGGTAAAAAGAAAACGGGAGAAAAAGTGGAGAAAATTATTAGTGAAATTATTTTTTCGAGGCCGAAACAAAAAATAAAAAAATTACAAAATGAGAAATGTACATATATACACAAATGTTCTATGGTATTTTTTTTTCAAAGTAATTATCTAAAAACTAAAGTCTGTGAAACAAATAGAAGATTTTATGCTCTGTTTGAGTTTCCCCTACACATTCACCCAAATTTCACGAAATTCACAGAATGTCATACATTTACAACAACAAACAACATATTAAAATTTCAAAGACATAGGACAGACAGGATTTTTCTTACGAAACTGTGAGCATCAACTGCACAACGATTATGTTTCTTTAACCCGAGAACGTTGGGAGACCCTTTTCAGGGCTTTCACAAGTCGGGGCTGTGGTACGGTGGACCCTAAAAAGGGCTCTCCATAAAACACCTAATTCGAGCTATTTGTAGTCGGTGGTGGCATAGCGCAACCCACCATGAATGTCCGAGGTCATTGTGGTGGGTGAGTGATCTTGAGGTCGGCTTTTTTGTCAAATGTGGTGCTGTAGGGTCATGGCAGGCTGACTTAGCTATCCATACAGTAATCACTCGTCAAATTCTCTATAGTAGACATCAAGCGACTATTGGCTAGATGCCACACGTCACGAGACTGTTTATTTTGTGACAAACACCACCCAAAAATAATGGAGTTTGAGTAAAAGTAAATATTTTTAACGGCTTTTTGGTTATGAGAGGAGTACTTTAATATACATTCCCTGTTCTTTTCTTAGTTTCAAAATGCAGTGTAATTTCGTCTTTTCCCGGCCACTTCTCGGCTTTCTCATAGCCGAAGCCCACGGGTTAAAAAAAATATGAATGCTCTTGTTTCCACTAGTCCACGCTCTGTAATAAGATTTTCTGCATTCCATAAGCTAAATACTTGCTTGGCTTTGGTCGTCAGTGTGCATTCTGGAGAGAGAGAGAGAGAGAGAGAGAGAGAGAGAGAGAGAGAGAGAGAGAGAGAGAGAATTCTCTCTGCAAATTTGCTGCAAATAATAGCCTAGTTTTCTTAAATGCATAATAATAACTTAGTAGTATTCGTAAATGCAAAATAATAGCTTTGTAATTCAATTCAAGGCATAATAACCTACTAGTTTCCTAAATGCACCGGCTGGCATGGTCGATGACGTCATTGCATAACATTGCCAAGCGAGAGGTGGTCGTAAAAGATGCAAGAAGTTACGAGATGTTTAAGAGCGTTATTGTAAGTTGTGAATTTATCGTAAGAAATTTTAATAAAATGAGCAAGATGTAAGAAGCCATTTTAAGTCTTTTAGTGGTCGAAAGAAATGGAAAAAGTTGTAAGAGAAATTTAAAGTGTTCATTGTAAACTGTGAGTGGCCGTAAGAAGTTGAGAGGTGTATAATACGAGTGTTCATTGTATAATAATTGCTTGTGTGTTGGGTTGTATACTTATGTGGAGTTTAATATGAAGTGACTATGAATGTGTTATAAATACTTTTTTTTTAATAATGGCATTGAAGAGATGAATTTATTAGGAATAGCCTACTTTTTATAAGTGCTGTATATGATTAATGAATGTGGAAGTACACAATGAATGCTTCCTTAATAATGCTTTACGTGTTTTAAACAGTATCAATTTAACAGAAATAGCCTATTTTTTATTAATGTAGTGTATGATTGATGAATATGGATGTATAATGAACGCTCTCTATATAATGACGTATGTGTTTAACCCATTACATCCCAACTTTTTTTATTTTTGAAATAAACTGAGTTTGTTTGTAGAATACTGTAAAATGATGGGTTAAGAATAATAATAAATGCTCAAAAAAAACAAATATTTCTAATAGTAAGCTTACAATAAGCTGTCCTCAAATGAGGGCACTGGGATAATAAGACTACAAGTGAGATTACAAAGCTTACAGAAAAGTATCCTGATTTGAAGACAAAGTTATATGACTGGAGCAATTATAACATCTTGGTAATAGTATGGTATGATAATTGAAATTCACAACATCTTTCAAACAGAAGCATGAACTAAAAATTTCTTTTATTCTATGAAGAGTTTATCTTCTCTGATGAGCCGAAGCACTCTACACATAGAGTAGCATTGCATTTATAACAATATGTTCTTGGCTTAGCTGTACTTGGTTTGTTTTGACATCGTTGCTGCTTTTACCTCTTCTCAATTATATGGTCTTTGCCATCATACCGAACATCAGTAACACTTGTGCAAGATGTCAAAGCACTACAGGGTCGTCCCATTGTCACTTCCATGCAGCTTAATTTCATATATGGTACACAGATAGCTCGTTTGAAGTCTAAAACACTCAGCTGTGCATTGTTGTCTCCTTGATGTAACATCCTGTAAATGACCCATGAATTCACCACTGCCATATCTATGAATCGCGTGAATAAGGGCCAGTACCATTTCTTTTCTCGAATTGACACAGAATATTTACCTACTAACCAGTCGTGGTGATAAACCCCGCCCATGTGTTTGGTATAATTGAACATTGCATTTGGCTGTGGAACACTTCCCTTTGTCTTTGTATGTTTCAGCCAACGCTGAACTTTTGCAAGAGGCTCTACTGTATCATAATTAGTTCCAACTGTCACACATTTGTTATCAAACCACTTTATCATAAGAATTTCCTCATTTGTGTCGAACCTGTAGTCATATACCCCTCATGGTTTCTTTTCCATAGCACATGAGGACTCCAGGGGACACTGTTTCAAATGATTCTCCCTCAATGTTCCTGTCACCTGATATCCAAGATTTCTTAGGTGTACTAATAAGTCATAGGTAGTAAAATAGTTATCAATAAATAATGAATGAGATTCTGGATCAGCTACGGCCTGTAGCATTCGCAGTACTACCTTTGAACCTAATAATAAGTCCTCATTCCCACCAAGTTCAGAGTTCTTACCACAATAAAGGTCAAAGTTGTAGCAATACCCTGAGCTTCCACAAAGTGCCCATAGTTTGTAGCCAAATCTAACAGGTTTTACCTAAATAAATTGTTTTAAACTATTGTGCCCATAGTACTTTACCATCATTTAATCAACAGAGATACAAGGCTCAAATACTACAAATTATATGAATGCTTCTTGAAGTAATGTAATAAGATTTCTTACTGTGAACCCCTTATCTGATTTATTGCTTTCAGCTTCTGCATTGTCACAAATATGGACAACGTCTTTTATAATCTGAAATCTATTGCGAGACATTGTTTTTTTCACCAAAGACACTCCCAGATCCTCTTCCTTTGACCAATAGTGTCTCTCTGCTGGTAGTTTGTGATATGATAAAAAAAGCAAAATTGCTATGAAACACTTTAGCTCTTCTACAGTAAACACAAAGTCACCTTTGTTTTTGCATGCAGTTGCATAGCGCACTGTTTCTTTTATAATATGATCATAAATATTTGGAGACATTATTGACTCGAACAGTTCCAGAGGGGTGAGATGCTCCATTTCTTCCTTCATTTTCTGCAAATTGTCCTCGTAAGTTCTTCCTCGTTGCTTCACCTTGTAGTATTGTAGTTGTTTATATCTCCAGTTTGGCTGCGATTCACATAGCTTCCTTTTCCTGGATCTGGAAGATTTTTGGACGTAGAGTCTTCTGCTGTACTGGTTTTACTTTCAATGTGGAGCTCAAGAGATCCTGGCACGTCTTGCACTATCACTTCTCCAGTAAGATCATCATGATGACACTTGACAATGTTGTATTCCAAATTTGTCAAGTGTTGTGGTATGTATACAAAAGCTTTGTTATTATTATACTAACTAAACAATCATGACACTATGACCTTATTGGATTATCAAATCATCTAAATAAATTAATTTTAAGTTAGTAAATAGCTGACCTATGAGAGGAAGCGAGACGTGTTAGAGTGTGTGTGGCAAGATGCGGGGCGGTACTGACCTTGGCTGACCCCCCTGGCCGCCACTCTCCCACCTGCCAGTTTCTCCTAGAACTAATGTAGCAGCAGGAGTGGAGCTGATGGGTTACATCTTCAATGGTTATGTCCACATGATCCAATGTTCCTCCATGATTAATTTTGTTGATTTAATTTGCTTCTGCACTCAACCTACTTATTATCTTTTAACATATGTGTAAATTTTTCAAAATGAAGCTATCACATTTATTCACTCCCATGTTTGTATTTCTGCTACCTTTTAAATCACTGTTAATCATTAAACCCAAATAAGAACATAAGAACATAGGGAAACTGCAAGAGGCCGAGTGGCCTACACAGGGCAGTTCCATATTTATATTTTCATCCTCTCTACAGCTTCTGCATCAATTATGATGAGATCGAGTACGTGACGGTTTCTTATTCTACAATCAATTAACATTTCTTTGGGTTATTTACGTTAAGTTCCAGAAAATTTGATTTGCACCAGTCAGTGAAAAGATGAACTTGGGCCTAAGTACTCATTACATTCATCATTTAATATTCTACCAACAATTACCGTGTCATCGGCATATTTTATTATTGTGCAATTACTAAAACTGTAGCAGTCACCGCTCGAATCGCGTGTTCCTTCCCCTCAGTGACATAAGAAAATGGTGCACTGCACAGAATACTTTAAAATTGTGTTTTCATGTTCATCGTTAGTACTTGTCTCTGTCCGCGTCGTGTCTTCAATGTTTGTCTTTCTTGTACTCGTTTACCTTTGACTGTCCGTCTATGTCCTTTTGTTGTCCACCGTTACACATTGTTATACACATACACCAACACTTAAATGTTAACCTACACAAACAACATTCACACAAACGCATACCCACACAAACACCTTTTCCTTGTGTTGTATTTGTCTCAATGACTTGATGTATTTTCGTCCAATAAAGTAACCCTAACGGATATTGTGTTTCTCTATCCGTGAGCCGATTAGCACTTAGAACACTCGCTACCACCAACAATTGGTGACCCCGGAGTGTTGCTATGGTTCAAGGTGGCTTATAGCCGGTGCCGTACCAAGGGCACTCTCTCCCAGAGTGGAGGACCTGGGCAGGGTAACTTGTCCATTCGTCCGCCCTCTCCTGGGGCAAAAATCCTCACCTCCATTCGGGGTTCGTGGGGCTGAGCACTCAGGTCGGGAGAAATATTACGCCGTAGGCGTAGTTGCCACCTTCAGGGTTTTCCCCCGCCCTCCCCAAGGCGCCTTCTGCGCCTTCCCCAGGCACCCTCTATGCCTCCCCCAGACGCCTTCTGCGTCTCCCACAGGCACCCTCTGTGCCTCCCCCAGGCACCCTCTGTGCGCCTCTTCCAGGCACCCTCTGTGCGCCTCTTCCAGGCACCCTCTGTGCGCCTCTTCTAGGCTCCCTCTGTGCGCCTCTTCTAGGCTCCCTCTGTGCGCCTCCTCCAGGCATCTTCAGCGCCTTTCAGGCATCTTTTGTGCCCCATGGTGCTTCTCCCGGCGCTCACCCCCCCACCCCTCCTCCTCCCTGCTTTTCTTCTGGTCCGGCGACTGAGACACGCACATCGTGTGACACACTACACAGACTCAGTGAACACTCAAACACAGTGCGACATATTACTGAGACACACAGTGCCACACACTCAGTGTACACGCCACACACAGACTCAGTGTACACGCCATACAGACTCAGTGTATACGCCACCACACACCGCAGACTCAGTGTACACGCAGACACAGTGTGACACCCCACTGGGATTACTAGCTGCCCCCTGGATTAACCACCGCCTCCTGGATCTACCACCGCCCTCTTGGATTATCCTACACTTGTGGATCTATGTGTACAGTGCAGTGTGTCCAGCAACAGTTCAGTGCAGCAAGTCCCCAGCAACAGTTAGTGTCACAGTGTTCCCACTAAGTGTACAGTGTTGTCTTACAGTGCTTTCTTGGACACTGGTTCACTCCCCGGGCCACTGAGGTCCCTAGCACGCGCCAGTGCCTATACTACACGCAGTTCGTTCTACTCTCACGGACTGCCGTGGCTCCTGGCCCGTTGTACGCCAGCGCCCTTGCCAACACCGTTCAACTTCACCATGTCTGACGACGACAACTCTTCCGCTGCGGCGGCGGTGTCCTTCAAAGCGCCGCCCTTCTGCTCACAGGACCCGTCCATATGGTTCTCGATTTTGGAGTGCGGATTCAAGACTGCCAAAATTACTAACAGCCTTACTCAGTACACTCACGCTGTTAGCCTCCTGCCCGCCGACGTCCTTCCACAAGTCTCTGACGTCATCGCCTCAGCCTACAACTCTGATCATGCCTATGAAGACCTGAAGACTACCCTACTCCAACGCCTTCAGTCTTCTGTCGCCACCCGCCTCCGTGAACTCCTCTCCAAAGAAGAGTTGGGTAATGAGAAACCGACGGACCTCCTACGCCGCATGAAGCAGCTGCTCGGCGAAAAGTACCAGTCTTTCGACCCAGACTTGTTCAAACAGCTGTTTTACCAACGTCTGCCCCCTGCTGTCCAGCGCAGCCTCTTCAGCGTTAAGGACGACCTGAAGCCGACGCCATTGCCAAGTTAGCAGACGAATTCATGGCAACTCTACCTGGACCGCTAACTTCCTCAGTGTCTTCCGTCGTCTCCGAAAGGACCACTCAATTTGACGAACTCGTCAAGCAAGTCTCCCTGCTCGCGACGAAAGTCACCTCTCTTGAGGAGCGGCTCGATCGCCGCCGCTCTCGCTCCCCCACTCCTCACCGACGTCAGCGCCGCTCCCGTTCGAAAAGCCCAGGACTCTGCTGGTACCACAACAACTTCGGCGAGAAAGCTACGAGGTGTACCACCCCGTGCACTTACAAGGCGTCAAACTCCAGGACGAGCACTAGTGCAGCATAGCGCTCGTCATCAACCCTCGGCGCTGCTCCACCTTCATGATTGCCGTTCCAACACAAAGTTCCTGATTGACACCGGCGCTGATGTCAGTATAATCCCAGCAACCGCCAGTCAGCCAACTCTACCTCCACTCTTGCACCTGTACGCCGCCAACGGTACCAAAATACCTGTCTACTCGCGACACACCATGCAAGTGGACCTTTACCTACGACGTTGCTTCGAATGGACCTTCTACGTCGGGAACGTCTCGCAGGCAATCCTCGGAGCTGACTTTCTAAGGCACTTCAACCTCTTAGTCGACGTCAAAGGACGAAGGCTGGTTGACCCGCTCACTTCCATCTTCTCCAATGCTCAACCAGCACCAGGTGACAGCTCGCAACTTGCCGTCGTTCACAAGGACCACCAGTTCGCCGCCCTGCTCAAGTCCTTTCCCACGCTGACACAGCCCTATTCAGCCAGCCTGCCCGTCAAGCACCACGTTACGCATCACATAGATACTACAGGACCTCCAGTACACGCCAAGGCCCGTCGCTTAGCTCCTGAACGCTACCGTCAAGCCAAGGCCGAGTTCGAGTCTCTGTTGCGTCAAGGTATTGTACGGCCCAGTAGCAGCAACTGGTCATCAGCCCTCCACGTCGTCCCCAAGAAGAACGGCGACATACGTCCCTGTGGAGACTACCGAGCCCTTAACTCGCGCACTAAGATGGACAGATACCCGGTGCCAAACATCCAGGAATTCTCGTCTCAACTTGCTGGTTCCACCATCTTTTCACGTGTGGACCTCGTCAAGGCCTTTCACCAGATTCCAGTCCATCCTGACGACATACCGAAGACTGCCGTCATCACGCCCTTCGGTCTCTTTGAATACGTCAGGATGCCGTTTGGACTCATGAATGCGGCCCAGACCTTTCAACGCTTCATCGACGAAGTTCTCCGCGGCTTACCCTTCTGCTTCGCCTACATAGACGATCTACTCATCGCTAGCCCGGATGAAGCCTCTCACAAACAGCACCTTCACCAAGTCCTCACCCGCTTGCAAGACTACGGAGTACAGATCAACGTGGACAAGTCTGAGTTCGGTGTTACTTCCCTCACCTTCCTTGGTCACACTGTTACTCCAGAGGGCATCGCTCCACTCAACTCAAGGACTGAAGCCATCCAGCAGTTCCCGAAGCCGTCCACCCAGCGCCAACTCAAGGAATTCCTGGGTATGGTTAACTTCTACAACCGCTTCGTCCCACACTGCTCTCTCATGCTCCAGCCCCTCTTCGCCATGGTGAAGCCCTGCAAGCGTGGCCAGTCTGTCACTCTCGCCTGGACTCCGAACGCTGACGCCGCCTTTCTCGCTGCTAAGAAGGCTCTCAGCGACACAGTCATGTTGTCCTTCCCTGCCCATGACGCGGAGATCTCGATTGCAACAGACGCCTCCGACACTGGGACTGGTGCTGTCCTTCAACAGTTCGTCGACAACGCCTGGAAGCCGATCGCCTTCTTCTCCCGTAAGCTCTCCAAGTCTGAAGCCAAGTACAGCGCTTACGACCGGGAACTTCTAGCCATCTTCAAGGCTGTCAAACGTTTCCGCTACTTCATTGAAGGCCGGCGTTTCCACGTGTTCACCGACCACAAGCCCCTCACTACAACTTTCCTGAGGAACAAAGACTCTTATACACCACGTCAACTCCGCCACATGGACTACATCTCGCAGTTCACCACTGACATCCGGTATATCAAAGGTGCAGACAACGCTCCAGCTGACGCCCTCTCCCGCAACATTACCGCTGTGACGTCCTCTTCACTTGATTACGCCGCCATAGCCGCCGATCAGTCCGGCGACGCAGAGCTGGAGAGGCTTCTGAACAACCCGGCGCTTAAAGTGAAGAAAATCACACTCCCAGGCACCAAGGTCACTCTCTACGCTGACGTCTCTACGGCCACCATCCGTCCCTACCTGCCACAGCGACACCGCTACCAGGCCTTCCGTCAGCTTCACGACCTCTCTCATCCTGGCATTCGAGCCTCGCAGCGCTTGATGACGTCCCGCTTCATTTGGGAGGGAATTAACAAAGACGTCAGACTATGGACCAAAACCTGCACTGACTGCCAAGCCTCCAAGGTGACGCGACACACACTCTCCACCCGGCACCTTCACGCCCGTCACGGAGAGGTTCGACCATGTCCACATTGACCTTGTTGGTCCCCTGCCGCCCTCCGCAGGCCATCGCTACATCCTCACCTGCGTGGATCGTTTCACACGCTGGCCTGAGGCCGCCCCCATCGCTGACATCACTACGGATGCCGTCGCCCACGCCTTCATTGCTACTTGGGTCTCCAGGTTCGGCGTCCCTCTCAGCCTCACCTCAGACCGCGGCGGCCAGTTCGAGGCTAACGTGTGGAACAAAGTCATGACCCTCCTTGGCATCCGCCGCTACAGAACGTCAAGTTATCACCCGCAGGCTAACGGCATGGTCGAGCGCTTCCATCGGCAGCTGAAATCCTCCCTCATGGCCTCCACCCAACGCGACAACTGGTCCCTGGCTCTTCCCTTGGTCCTCCTCGGCATCAGGTCCTCCCTGAAGGAAGACCTGCACCACTCCTCGGCTGAACTAGTGTATGGCACCAACCTCCGGCTCCCAGGCGAACTTCTGGCGCCCACACCTGACACGGCCTCTGCGGCGTCCAGGACTTCGCCGCCCGCCTCAAAGGTGCCATGAGGAGCCTCCAGCCGGTGCAGCCTCGCTCTTCCCCGAAGAAGACCTTCGTCAACCAGGACCTCGACACCTGCACCCACGTCTTCGTGCGCGTGGATGCCGTTCGGCGGCCCCTGCAGCAGCCCTACCAAGGACCCTACCGCGTCCTGAGACGGACCAGAAAGACTGTCACGATAGACAAACATGGTTCTCAGGACGCGGTCTCCATAGACAGGGTCAAGCCGGCGTACCTGCTGGCCCCAGACCAGGCGCCCCAGCTCTCCGTCGCCGAAACAACACCGTCTGCACCAGTCCGCACCAGGAAGATATCGTTCCTTCTATGAAGTCACTGGGGGGGAATATCTGTAGCAGTCACCGCTCGAATCGCGTGTTCCTTCCCCTCAGTGACATAAGAAAATGGTGCACTGCACAGAATACTTTAAAATTGTGTTTTCATGTTCATCGTTAGTACTTGTCTCTGTCCGCGTCGTGTCTTCAATGTTTATCTTTCTTGTACTCGTTTACCTTTGACTGTCCGTCTATGTCCTTTTGTTGTCCACCGTTACACATTGTTATACACATACACCAACACTTAAATGTTAACCTACACAAACAACATTCACACAAACGCATACCCACACAAACACCTTTTCCTTGTGTTGTATTTGTCTCAATGACTTGATGTATTTTCGTCCAATAAAGTAACCCTAACGGATATTGTGTTTCTCTATCCGTGAGCCGATTAGCACTTAGAACACTCGCTACCACCAACAAAACCACTTCTACAATCGTTTGTGTATAAACTTTTAGCTTATACAAAGAAAAGGAAGCTGTTAGCTTATAAACAGACGATTGTTGAAGTGGTTTTACTAATTACACACTAATTAAAAATGCTGATGACACGGTAATTGTTGGTAGAATATTAAATGATGAGTGTAATGAGTACTTAGGCCCAGGTTCACCTTTTTACTGACTGGTGCAAATCAAAATTTCTGGAACTTAACGTAAATAACCCAAAGAAATGTTAACTGATTTTAGAATAAGAAACCGTCGCGTACCTGATCTCATCATAATTGATGCAGAAGCTGCCAAGCCAAGCTTGTTCCCATTAACCAAGTTTTTTGGTGAGGGCCTCATAATAGGCAGCCTTGGCCTCTTCGGTGGCTGCCTTGGCCTCTTCGGTGGCTACCTTGGCCTCTTCTGGCCGCCGAACTGCTGCTCTGATGGCAAGCTCCTCCTCTGAGATAGCCAGTTCAAGCTTCCTCTTCTCAGTAAGGTGAAGGGCTTCTTCTTTATCAACAAGAAGGAAGCTTTGAGCTGGCTGTAGAACTGCCTGAGGGGTGGAGGAAGATGCAGCAGCAGCAGCAGTGAAGGTGGTGACTAGTACAGGGGAGAACTCTGGGACCAGACAGCACAGGCACGAGGTCGTCCTCCTCCTCCTCCTCCTCAAGTAGCCTGCTGGTTAAGTGAAAAAGATGTATGTTGAAAAAGTATTAATATGTTCAGAATCATAATAAATATTAACGGTGAAGCAGCAGCAGCAGACGCGGGGGAAGTTGTTAAATTCTCTGCCATTTTGCTCACTAGTTTTAACGGGGCCTACATAAGCAATGCCATCATATTTACAAATTTCATCATTACCTTCTAAAACAATTTTATAACGGATGTAGTGTATTTTTAGTAAATAGTTTTCATAATTTTTCGGTGTTATTTAGCCTAAATATTGATATAAAAGAACTGAGCTGACTGATAAGGTGTCTCGCCGTGGTTGGTAGCGATGAAATCTGAATCTTATGGTGAGAGCCACAACTTTTTCACCTAGTTATGGCGATACTTACGTCAAACACACAATATCTTTATAAGTATAGCCCCAGGAGAGTTGCTCGCTCGACGAGTGCTGGCGTTCCACTCAGTCCACTGCCTCTGGCAAAGGCCCGTGCTCCCTCTTATAGGAAGGGAGCAATCTTACACCACCACCTTACTTCCAGCACCACCACCACCTTCCTCACCACCACCGAAATATGAATCTATAAGGATTAGCCTACTTGTTTACCGTATATTTTTAAGTGAATATGGATGCATAATGAACGTTTTCTTAATAATGTTGTATGTGTTGAGTATTAAGGATTGTTTCACGAAATCATTTTATTAATAATTGTACTAATACACACACGAAAAAAAAATGTATTGCACTATATGAGCGTCATTTAAAGAGTTATAGCTTAGAAAATTGACTTTCATGAAGTTAAGTTCTGTTCACTGAATCACTGGCATGTTGTTCTGTTCGTTGTTGACAAGTATTCCAAAGATTATTCATCTTCAATAAAGTGATGTCCACTATTCTCGTCTTATGTACTATGTACTATGGACGTGAAAAAAAAAATGAGAACCCGATTCATCTCTTTTTCGCCCTTTTGAAATAGTGAATGTGAGAGCCGTCAGCATCTGAGACGACGGGCCTAATTATGCAACAAAAACATGTATCATTTAACAAATAATAAGTATACTGAGCAAATAACACTGTCAACAAACAGCAGACTATCACTGTTTCATGAAACAAATAACTGATACCTCAAGCAAATAACCATGTCAACAATATCAACAAACAGGATAGCCTATCACTTTCCACGATACATACATCATCATCAATAGCAGCAGTCTCCATCATGTTTCCTATACCAGTTACCAAGGGACGGGAGGGTGGCAGTGAGGCAGTCAGGTATATGTGTACAGGTAAAGGTGGGGTAATTGGTAGCATAAAATAATGAGAACTGGATGTACAATCAATTAGGGTAGTATCAAGACACCTCTCCATCCTAAATTTACCTCTTCTCAACATAACTCAATTTGTTTTTGCATTTGTAGCGTTTTGCGGGCTTTTTATTCTATCTTTATTTTTTGTTTATTTTCTTATGTTTTGCCCTCTAGTCCGGCAGCCGGAGGTTCTTTTTTTGCCTAACCTTGCATATGGGTATATTTTTTTTTATAGGCCCAAAATGTGTACACACCCAACAGCGTTGAACAATTTACAGTACAGGACTAGCTTTATTTGATTATAATTATCTTTTTTGTTTTGTTTTTGCTCCCTCGTTTGCTGGACTGTTTTTTGTTGCTTGTGTCGCTATCCAGAAGTGGGAAAAAAAAAATCTTAATTATATAACTTAAATAAAATATTCACAGGCAAGGAGTTCCCACAGTCTTCACGTGTTTGACGAATGGTGGCAGAGTAATCCTTGAACCAATCCTTCAAGACACTTTAGTCAAGTGTGATGACCCCATGAAGAATTTGGAAAATAGAGCAATCATGAGTATGTAGGGTATGGACTGACTACCTTATAAAGCCTGTCTTCATCATGATGGCATATGTCAAAGCAGAGGCAGATTGGTCCCTGCATGCAGAGTGGGTGAAAGCAATGATAGTATATGGCTTTGCTGCAGGGCACTCGAACAATGCCAGATCACTTTTGATCTACCTGAGAACGATTGGGAGACTACCATCAGATATCCTTGCTCATTTCCTGAATGGCAAACATGTCATACGGCATATGGAGGGGTTATGGAATGGCATCTGGAGTGACATGTTCATAGAATCAACCTTCATGAGGTATGGGCACTGGCGAGCTGAAATTGTTGGAGTCACACTCAATCCAGAAACCTTGAAAACATGGGCTCTCAGCCGTCATATGTGCAGCTAGTTGGCTGGCATGAGAGGTGAGACAGCTGATGAAAGATTCCAGAGGACTCACAAAGAAGAGTCAGTTGCTCGTATGGAGAGTGATAAGAAAGACAGGGATGGAATCAGAAAGATAATTGATATGTGTATCCACCATCTCAGTCATGATGCAGACCCAGATGAACTTGCCAACTTAGCCACTGGTTACGTTGTTATATCATCTGTGAATGTTGAGAAGGCACTAAGCATTGATGAGGAGCTGCTTCCTGAGTTCATAAATATTTGCCAAATTGATATGGAACAATATTGAAAAAAGAGTCGCCACCATGTCCGTGATAAGAAAGGGAATAAAAGTTGGCCATAAAGTCATGTATGATATATAATTCTTCTTCTCAAGAGTTATTGGACTACAAGACAGTTCTAGAAATGTGAACATCAAAAACGTTATCGCCTATGAACTAGCACTCATCCCCACAGCTCTGTTTGATGACTCAATCAATCAAACAGTGGGGGCATACGCCGGGGGGCGAGTCTCCATGCTGGCCCCCTTCCAAACCCGAGTACCTCCCGGCAGGATCTATCGACTTGCTAAAATCACGAACTCCGTGGGCATCCCCTTGGCCTCCTCCACATTGGATTGTCTCTTACAGAGACAACCCGAGAAGCAGGATCAGCTTCCGGAAAACGTGCCACGTGTCCGTATAGCCGGAGTTGGCATAGACGAACTATGCAGGTAATATATGTCGAATCAGTCTCACGGTGTAGTCGCCGGTTTGACACAGTCATTCGAGCGATATCCCATGATTCTGCGTAGACACTTATTACCAAAGGCATTAATCCGCCTCTCCAAGTCTCCATGTTTCACAACCATAGAGTAAGACATGGAGCACAAGGGACTTGAAGATCCGGATCTTTGTCCTTCTGCACAGCTATCGACAACGCCATATACTCGTGTTGAGCGAGTCCATAACATCGTGGGCCAGACCAATCCGCCGTCAGACTTCTTGGCCAGACTCACCGTTGTTATGAACTACGTTACCAAGATACGTGAAACTTTCTGAGATCTCAACGTCCTCGCCACACGCGTGAACAGACTGTACTGTGTCATCCAGCAAGCCTCCAAACATCTGTACCTTGGTCTTGGCCCAGAAGACCTAAAGTCCTAAGGTCTTTTCATCCTCGTTCAGTGCACAGAGAGACATCACCAAAACCTCAAGCGAATTCGCTAGTATTACTGCATCATCAGCAAAAACAAGGTCAGTGACCCTGGTATTGCCAATGGATGCTCGCAATGACTCTGGTCCACAACTCTGCAGTTGCGGCGCCAAGACACAACGATCCAATAATCAATCATTCAACTCTGTCTAGTAACCAGTTCATACAAATGTTGGAAAGCGATAGCGCAAGACACAGCCCTGCCGCAATCCCACGTTCACGGAAAGAAGCTGCAAGGCCCCACACACACACTTCACAGCACTCTCTGTCCTAGAATACAGGCCAGTCAGCAAACCAATAGTCCTCGCAGGAATCCCAAGGAGTCGCAGAAGATCCTAAAGTGCCTCACCTTGCACTGAATCGAACGCCTTCATGAGATCGACATAGGCTGCAAGCGTCCCCTGTCGAAACTCACCTCAGCGCTCCACCAGTACGCGAAGCGCTAGGATACGATCATTTGTTGACTTACCAGGCGTGAACCCAGACTGTTCAGGTCTCTGCAGGTTCATCAGCAATAGGTGGGCAAGCACCTTGCCTGGCACACTGAGCAGTGTAATACCACAGTGGATGTTGCAGTCCTGGCAGCCCCCTTTCCCTTTCCAGATAGGGACTACCAACCCCCTCTTCCAGTCAGGAGGAATGGTACCGGACTGCCATAGGGCAGTCAAGACCGCATGCAACCCGTGGATCATGGCCTCTTGAATCAACACTATACATAAGAAAGTAAGTGCCATTCTGCACAGAGAATGGAAGGGAGTCGATTTGAAAGACATCAAAGGTGTCAGGCGATCTCCTCGTAAAGGTTTGGTGACATAGAAATTACGAGAATCGTGCAAAGCCGTTGTCCTGGAGGACACAGTTATTACATCCCTATATAAAGCTAAAAAATCAGGAACTGCAAGGCACAATATATCTGGAGGCCGAACCTAGGCTTCCATTAATGTACTTAACAACTGTTTGTCTCACATAATGGTTGGAGTTATGTATGTTTGCAGGGGAGCCTGCAGACTCAACTTTAAACCTTGTATACTTGGACGTATGTGTCTCAATGCTAAGTCAAAATTCAACAATGCTTGTAGGAGCTTTTTTTCTCTTCCTAATACCAAAGTCTATAGAAAACTGGCGCACAACCTGGTTCAATACATCTACAGCTGAATATAGCCTGTTAAAGGCAGATTGCATGGCATGCATATTACTTAACGATGTTGAGTTTTTCATAATAAACATTTACCTAAATGAAACCATTCTCAGTTAATGACTCTAGTACTCTATTTTTTTTTTCCATGAATTGCGTCAACATGAGCCTGGGTCGCAGTACCAAATAGGTTATTAGACAATGACCCTTAAAAATAATTATTTTTCGTTTTTTTTTTTATAATTCATAGAAGCATGCAGCTTGTTTTGATTAGTAGTCATCACATAGCCTAAATTTTTTTTTTAGATGATGCAACAATGAACTGAATTCATTTTCAAAATTAAAGAGTGTCTTTTATTGCTATTACAGCTGGGTACTCAGGTGACATTTGAATAACATGTCAAGCTAAAGAAGCAATTAAATTCCGAGCTTTATATAATGCAGCTAAACATCTTATGTGAGGATAAACGGTACTATACTCTCTGTCTGTGAGAACTATATATATATATATATATATATATATATATATATATATATATATATATATATATATATATATATATATATATATATATATATATAGATAGATAGATAGATAGATAGATAGATAGATATAGATATAGATAGATAGATAGATAGATAGTATGTTGGTGTGAAACTTAGGCCAGCACGTGTTGGGGACTCCTGTTGTGTTATTGAGTCGTCCATCGAAAGAGCCAAATAAATCTGTGGTTTACTTCGTCATATTTGCGCTTAATTATTGCACTTTCATCCTTATAGATTATTCCAGTTTTATATCGTATTGGCTTTGACACTACATTAGGCAACTCCTGTACCGTCGAAGAGCGAAGGATTTATCATGCCGACGTGGCTCTGTAAGTTTGAGGAGTAACCTGAGAAGGTAGGGCCTGTGAATCAGCTGTTTATTGCTGTTGTAGAACGAACATTATTTAATACATCATGAGTAGCAGTCACTTCTCCGCTACGAGTTATCATTTTCGGTAGAATTAGTCTTAGTACCAGGGCAATGCAGAAAATATTTCAGTGTCTGTTTTCTGATTTAAAGGGTATGCTCGCCTAACCGTTGGTCATTGTTGCTGCACATCGATGCAGTCTTCATGAAGGACTTTTACTCTATCTGTGTGGACCGTTGAAATCTGACTAGTCCGGAGGTTCCTAATTTTTACCAATGCGTCACTGATCTTCTCTATTACCCTATGGGGTCCATCAAAAATAGATTGCAACTTCTTTTTTTTTTTTTTTTGGTGTATGTTTGAAGAACACTCTGTCGCCAACGCTGATAGTTTTGAGTTTCGTAGGTTTGTAGTACTTTTCCATTTCTTCTTTATCATCTTCAATGTAAACTTTCCTTGCAATTGCAGCCATTTCCTCTTTATAGGAGTCAAAATCATACCAGGGCTGCTGATTTTTTCTTCTAGCATAGTGTACGGCATACGAGGATTTTAAAATAAAACTCTCTCTCTCTCTCTCTCTTGCAGCTCACTAATATCCTGAATACTTCAGTCAAATGTATGGACAATACACTCACAATTCATGTCCATACATTTAATACATTTTGATTCCATATCATTTGGCGCCTTTTTTATTTTTCTGCACTAGTGCAATACCTTGCCCCTCCTTATCCACGTGTTCCACGATATTTGTTGTTCCCCATCCACAAACATTATCGCGCGGATCTTCTAATTCAATCCCAGTGTCCTGTTGAGCCTTCATCCTTGATAAAAAATCTGCAACTATATTTTCCTTGCCAGGCAAATGATTGATTGTGAAATCATACTCACTCATGAGAGTCTGCCATCTAGCTATCCTGCCGTTGGGACTAGCTACCTGTAACAACCAGACTAAAGGTCTGTGATCCGTGTGGATCTCAATAGGGTAACCCAGTATTAATGGGCGGTTCACTTGCAACCCATATATTACAGCTAAAGCCTCTCGTTCAGCTGTACTGTACCGCTGTTCTGCCGTGTTCAATTTCCTACTAAAAAAAGGAAATAGGTCTTTGTTTATTATTAGGAAATAGGTCTTAGTTTATTATTAGTGAGCACGAAAGGTTTGTTAAAGTCATGGAATTTTTGAATGACTGTGTCAAGCATTCTATCCTTCAGGGTTGAGAACGCAGTTTTTGCTTCATCTGTCCATATGAGTGGAGTTTTATTTTTTTTCTTGAGTGTACCTTTCTTCCCTTTGTTAATCTTTAGAAGGGGAGCAATACTTTGTGGATAATTTGCAATAAATTTGCGATAATAATTAGTTAATCCAAGAAATGACTGTAAATCATGAACAGTTTGGGGGCCGGGATGTTTTGTATGGCCTCCAGCTTGCAAGATTGAGGTCTTATTCCCTCTGAGTTGATGACATGGCCCAGGTAACCTACTTTGTCCTTAACCCGGCAGCGTCGACGGACCCATTTTTGGGCTCCCGCCCAAGTTATCTACATCATTAGAAAATGTATCGCCCAGGATAATTATGTCATCAAAGTACACCTGAACCTTGTTTCCTAATAGTCATGTAAGGACAGTGTTTATTATTTTCTGGAAGCAGGACGGAGCTGTTTTAAGGCCAAAGGGGAGGGAAGTAAATTCCCAATGTCCTGCTGGAGAAGAAAATGCCGTCTTCTTTCTGCTAATTTCATCTAGGGGGATTTGATGGTAACCCTGTTTTCAAGTCTAGGCATGAAAAAAGCTTACTATCTCCCAATTGACTGAGTATGATAGTTATATTAGGGAGTGGGTATCGGTCGTCCCGTAGTGTCTTGTTAATTGCCCGGAAGTCCAGACAAAGTCGTAGTCCTCCCTTTTTTGGCACTGGGGTAAGTTGGTCATTATAGGGTGATCGCGAAGGGCGAATCACACCCTGTTGCTGGAGCGATATAAGTTGTTCATTTACTCTACCATTATAAATGAAAAGAATGTTATATGGACGCCCGTACACTACTTCATCTGTGTTTTGCTTGATGGTGCTTAGAAAATAGGGCGTTACTGTTAATGGTTCTTGTTCTGAGGAAAACACTGTTATATATTTATTTATTAAGGACTTTAAGACCTGATTTTCCCTCTCTTCACTTGGGAATTTAGCGTCAGCAATTTGATAGAGGCTGTTCTTCCTTGCTTCAAGCTCTGCGGGCTTGAAGTCTGTCTTAACTGTGTCAACGGTCTGTACACTAGATACTTGTGGCAGATCAGCGTATTGCTCCTGAGTGACAGGCTTCACAAATCCTAACGTTGTATTATCATCTATCTCTATACTTTCACTTTCAACATTCAAATACGGCACAGTGACATAAGACCTTTGATTGTCAGGTGAAGGGGTCAACTTAAGTATCCCTGAGCACTAGACTCTAGCCTGAGGAGTACTAACGCAAGGCTCAAATAAAGCTTCAGTTGCCTGTAGTTGCGTCACTAGCGTTATGTAACCTGCAACATATCCATGCAGTTGCAAAGGTTCAACTGATTAGCAACGTACGGCCTTGCTTTCAGTGAACCTTTCTTCATTTTCATCTACATTCAACTGAGGGCTCAATGGGATGTAGTGGTATAGTTTCCCCTTCTATCATCAGTTTCCAGCCTCATTTCCCTTGTTCTTCATGTGGTTGCAACGTTTTTAGAGGAATTTCATGTTGCAACATGAAATCAGTACCCAACAAAATAGGAGTCGGTAAATCTACATTGCGTGTTATTATTAGATCTTGTAAGCTAAGTCTCCTTCCAAATTTAAGGTTAACCTGTCTCCTACCTTCATTTTCAATATGGTGTCCTTGCTCCGAGACAATACTTACGGGTTTCGCTTCACTTTCATTTATTGAGAGTCCTAACTCTTGAATAAATTCATTAGTTATAAAACTCGCACACGCTCCTGTATCTAGGAGAGCGGCCACCTTTGAATATATGTTTTATCATGTTCTTGTACCTGTAAGTTTAGTGCGATCTGGCTATCAAGATTACTCAGAGTTATGTTGATTATAGCCTTATTTTCATTGTTTGTTAGTGATGTGGTTACTCCCTTGTTCGTTCTCCGTTCATTTTCTGTTATTTCTACCGAAAGTTGGCTTTTAGTTTTTTTTTGTTTGTAGGAGTTACCATGAGGTGGGTACCTGCCTTGTCCTTCTCTTCCACTCAGAAAATGCCAGCAATGGGCAGTAGAATGCCCAGTCATGCCACAGTTTCTGCAAATTTCTACCCAGCAAGACTTAGTGTCCTACCTTTTCACAACGAAAGCATACTATATAATTATTTGGGGGGCGTCTTTGCTCCTCCTTCCTAGCTTGCCTAGAGTGCTGAGATTTTTGGCCAGTCACCATCGCTACGGGTTGACAAGTCTATTTCATGAGGTAAATGCATGTTAGTTTCAGCTGTTGATGGTTTTTCACGAAGTTTAGGGCCTTTTTGTACACTGCTGAAGGATCTTTCATGTCATCATCAGTTAAATATGATTTAAAGGGTTTTGGAAGGGCCGTCGAAAAAGCAGTTACTTTGTCTTCCTGTAATGACATTTTATTTTCTGGCCTCATTTTTTTAAATGAACAGGTTGCCTCATGTTGCCTTACTCAAAATTCAGGTATTGTTTCCCCAGAATCACGCCTTGCTCTGGCTAGGTCTTCTTTCCTCTCATAATAGCTTTTATCATCAGGAAATAGTTCTAACAGTTGCTGTTTAACCTTGTTCCAGTCATAACCGTCCGTCTCAATTGTAGTGGAAATCATTTGAAAGACAGGGCCTAATGAGTGTTGCTTTGCTAACTGTATCCTTCCTTGATCAGTCCAGTTATCAGCAGTCCGTGAATCTATATCTTTAATCCACTGCCTTACACTAGTAGTACAGGAAAATGTAGGGTTGTCTGGGTCCTTGCTCCGACCTCCCATATAATATTTTAATCCTGTGACTTTGCCATAGTTGTTCCTCGAATTAAGGGAACTGCTAGAGGCTAGATCTGTTTTATCTATTGTAGTAGACTTGTTTTGGCCACTGACTTCACAAGTGCTCTGCTCAGGATCCGGTACACCGTTTCCGACCAGTTTCGTCCGGCATGTTGTCTGACTCTGAGTCTAACTTTCCGGAAGAACAAGTACTTATATCATCGCTATCGCTACCGCTGCTAAAAAAACGAACTAAACATGGTGAGAGTAGGAGCCCTTTTTTCATTAAACGTAGTTAATTTAAGGAAAACACTGTAATAAACACACGCTCCTGTCTATCCCTATACCGCTGCCGCCAGTTTTGGACCCTTCTTTTCTTGTATTTAATCCTTACATTTTATTTGATTTGTATCAACTTGTATTAAAACAACTCTTTTATCACTCATTAATTACTTCATAAATGATCTCACCATCCCGTATCCCTGGTAGCGTGATCCGGCTTAGGTTGTTATTGGAGACTAGTGTTCGAGGATAAACAAGGGAAACATATAATATACATTTATTTAAAATTAAATGAAAATAACTGCCTTACGCAATATTCTGTGCTTAGACGATCATACCACTCTGGCATATTCAGCGATGGATACAGCATATGACAAACGACATGTCTTAAACATAATACTATAATATGTGCTCAATTGTTGCCAATAATAATAACACTCATCATTCCACAAGCAGTGGTTTGTATATCTCTGCTTACATCACAATAATTAAGTACTCTCCTCACAAATCCTAATAACTCATCCTATAGTATAATCTACTGCAATTCACGGAAACACCAAATCTTACCACACGCAGTGGTTTCCATCTCTGCTTAACATCGCAAACAAATAATCACTATCCTGTCCCACTCACAATCCTACATCACATCTCCTACAATATAATTTCCAGGACAAAACAGTCGGTTTCCCTTAGATTCTCAAATTTCTACTCACGATTAAGATCACAACAGCCATTCTCAGCTGAGTGAGTAGCACGTCTGCTCTTACTACTGATTTCTAGGTCACATGTTTTCTTTGCTTGAGGCGGAACTACATTCTTGGCACGCCTTAATTTTCTATATAACCAGTAGCCAATATTTCCTATCAACAACCATTGGCTAGCTCATTATGATGTATTGCTTACTTCTGCTGCTATTCGTGATTCACACTTAAGACACTCCCACAGCGACTTCGCTGTTC
>NC_066514.1:7991937-7999437 GCF_024679095.1 Eriocheir sinensis
GCATATGCTACAGTATGCCAGTACTGCTTAAGTTCATCTTTAATTTATTTTCATTACCTCCCCAGCAGAAAGATGAAGAAGGAGACTTGCCTCCTGCGGCCGGACACCATGAGCGTGGGGCAACTGTCCGAAAGGAGCTCATCCAGAGATGGTTTACATGAGATCTGCAGTGGAGCTGCTGTGTGTTTGTGTGTGTGTGTGTGTGTGTGTGTGTGTGTGTGTGTGTAATTTCATTATTTTTTATCTTCCTCTCTCTCTCTCTCTCTCTGTATGCATGTATGTATGAGTATATTTCACAGGAAGAATTTTTTTTTTGTTAAGTTCTCTGTAAGTAATTAAAAAAAACATTAAGTTAAGTCTTCAGCAACAAATAAGGAGTTAATGAATTTTTAAAATTTTAGTGTAAATATATTCAACCATACGCAACATTGTATAAAAAACATGATCTCCTTTTATAGAAAAATATAAAATCTTAGTATAAACATTACCAACCGTTTACAGATGTATAGCTATAGTTTCCTTTTATTAAAAAAAATAAAGAAATTTTAGTATAAGTAAAATATTATAAAAGAGTACATGCCAATATGACCTCTTATGCATTATAAAATATTTGTGTTAATATAATCAATCCTGAGAAACTAAGATTACAGCACAGCTCACTTTGAGGTATACTAGAATCCTGAGAAACGAAAATTACAGCAGCTCAACTTGAGGTAAATGGTATTGGGTAAAAAAATGGAAAAGGGGACTAGAAACATAAGGAACTAAAAATGTAGCACAGCTCAACTTGAGATTCTGGTATCGGGAGCAAATGGAACGTGACTAGAATCCAAAGACAGAAAAAAAAAAAATTACATCAAAACTTAATCCTGAAAAAGACAAAAAAAAAAAATCAATATTTACACCTAAACTCAAAAAAAACAATGAGAAAAAACTAACAACCTTAAGAAAGACAAAATAACTTGATCCTCTAAGATTTACGTCATAACTTAGTGATTAAAGGAGAGAAAAAAATCCAGGAAATAAAAAATGCTTAATCCTATATGATTTAAACCTTAATTGCTTAAATGAGGGGAAAACCTATGGCTTCCTATTTAATTCGGCCTCCCATAGCCTGGACAAGTTTTAGGATGCCTGCTGGTGTTTCAGCTAATTTCTGCAAGGCAGCCACAGTCTCCCGCTGCATTGCAGCACACTCCCGCTGCAGTGCCACATTCTCCCGCTGTAAAGACACAGCCTCTCTTTGAGTCCCCACAAGGTCGGAAATAAGGTCCCGTACTTCATTTACATTAAGAAGCTGAGGTGCCACCTTAATCTCCTCCATGAAACCTAGAATAAAAAAAATGCAAAAAATTAAGTAAACCCCAAAATTTCATCAAGTTTGCTGTGATGTGTATCTTGGAATGGTAGAGTGAAAGCAGAGGGTTTTTGGCAAAAATAGTGTACAAAACAAACCAAATACATATAGCACTCTACTTCTCATGCTGCTGTAAACAACAATGTTTCTCTTATATTCATCTGTTAACCCATTACAGTTAAGCAAATGACACATAACGTCTCATTCTTTAGTCATTAAACTCTCATGCCGCTGATAGCGTCTTATTTTAAAATATTCGTTCATGAGAATGAACACTTATGTACTTCAAAGGAAGGTGTGCACAGTTTAAGGCTTTAAACCAAATACAAATAAAATGCACCGTTTTTTTTCAATAACTACCATAATACGATGTTACCATATGATTCACCTTGGCTCAAGGCTGCTATCAGATATTATTGGGATTCTCCGCTCCTCGCCTTCAATCACCATGACAGTAAACTCTCCCTGCGGTGTACCACTTGTGGAGGGATGGGTACCTTCTTGAGCAGGACCCAGAGCCTGGGAGGGAAGGCACTGTGTAGCACCAGCTGCATCTGAAATATAGTTAGGAAAGGGTTTTATCACAACCACATGTAAAGTTGGGGATATATGGTAAGCTGCATGTGGCCTCAGTGCTTATCTCCAACACGTCAGCCCCTTGAGCCCATGGTATGCCGGAACATACTGTCCTGCTGGGACACAGGGCCAGTGTGACATCCAGGTTCCCACACTTTACCTTTCCCAGGTACACATTTATGAATCCACCAGCAAGGGAAGGATTAACATCTGGGTGAACTGTCACTGATGATTCTAGGACCAAATCTTGTTTGGAATAGGTCTGTGTCTAAAATTCGTATGCAATTGTTCATCAGGGATAATGTTTGTATGAAAAAAGTTTGTATGGAAAAGTTCGGATGCAAAAGTTAGTATGGTGTTTGTACGATATAAAGTACATATGGAAAATATTCGTAATGACGTAAGTTCGTCTGGACAAAATTTATATCCTATGTATTTTATTAGTAGCCATTTCTGTGTTCTAATATTAATTCCTGCTTTGAGACTATGTATAGGCAAAGAAACATACGGAAAATGGTTAATCAAGTCACTTACTCAAAGAACCACCCTCGCTGTCAGGAATGGGCAGACTTGCATACCCTGTGGGAGAAAGAAGGTCGAGCAGGGCCTCCTCAACTTGGGAGAACTCCTCTCTAGGGGGTCCCCCACCTGTTGGCATGAACAACTATTATATATAAGCATTTCATTGGATATTTTGTTTAAAAAAAATGTATGTGCAGCTAATCCACATACCTTGTCTGCCAATTCTTGGTCGATATATAATATCAGCCAATGAGCAAACAATGTTAAAGTAAGTGTACAGGCTCATTTGGTAGAGTGACCTTCTCCTCAGAGCCATGTTATAGCAAATAACAGACTGATAATGTAGAAAGTCCTGGATATACCGAAACATGTCTATTTGAATAATATAAATATATACTAAGAATATACTAAGATGGGACCAGATGGAATCTCCAGGACAAGTGCTAAAAGGGTGTATAAATAAATTATTGGAACCACTTTATGACATAATAACATGCTCTATAAATACGGAAAACTGCCCTTAGAATGGAAAGGAGCGCACATTGTACCAATTTATGGAAGTGGAGATAAATTGAACCACTAAATTACAGAGCAGTCTCTTTGACAAGTGAAATGTGCAATATTTGTGAAAGTATAATACAAAATAAAGGGTCGAACATTTAGAAAAGGAAAACACGATAGGCTAAATAAGGACAGTTTGGATTTAGAAAAAGGAATTCGTGTGTCACCAACTTTCTATGTTTCTATTCAAGAGCAATAGACATGATGCAAGAAAGAGAAGGATGGGCTGATTGTGTATATATCGATCTGAAAGCTTTTGACAAGGTTCCACACAAAAGGTTAATCTAGAAGCTATAGCAGTGGGGATGAATGGCGGGAAAGGTTATCGAGTGGATGAAGGATTACTCTATGGAAAGAGAAATGAGGAAGGTGATTAGAGAGGATAAACCAAACTGGGGGAAGGTAGAGAATGGAGTTCCTCAAGGCTCAGTCGTGGCACCAATAATATTCATGTTATATATAAATGATAGAGATGGGTATAAAAAGTTATATGGGCCTTTTTTGCAGACGATGCAAAGTTAGTAAGAAAAGTGAGGACGCAGGAAGACTGTGAAGAGTTGCAAAAAGACCTGGACAGAGTGTACAGATGGAGCCAGTTATGGGAGATGGAATTTCATGCAAACAAGTTCCATGTTATGGAAATGGGAAAAAAAAGACCAAGGAAAACATACAGGAGAGAAGAAGAAGACGGGAGAGAGGAGAGCTGATCACCCTGTACAAATTGATTCATAATTTTGATGAGGTGGATATAACTCTTCTTAGCTGCGAAAACGCAGGGGCTGAGATGACATGGAAAGAAACTTAATAAAGGAACCTGTTTGAGTAACTCACATGGATGGCGCAACTGGTTAGAGCGCTGCGCTGCCAGGCTTCATGGTCTGACAGGGCGGCGGTTCGAGCTTGCTCAGGCCGGAGTCTTTCCGGTGACTAGGAGTGGTACCTGTCCTCTCTTGAGGAAGGGAGATGGGGTGTGTGGTGTGTGAGATCCTGGCAGTACCCATAGTTCAAAGATACAGAGGACTTGCTCACGTCGAAAGGGTACCTCCTGGTGATTACGATTCCTTAAACCTTAAGCTACCTTTGAAATCCTGTAAGTGAATTTATTTTGAATAGTAAGGTAGTGCCAATCATCACTTAAGACACTAACATTATTGGAATTGAAATGATGAAACAAAATAGAATCTACATGTTTAATCATTAGTATGATACATACATTTTATTGTCATAAATTTCATTTTCATAATTACGATTTTCAGAAATGTTGGAGAATGTCATTGAGAACCAAAATGAAGTGCCTTAGGATGCCTATGAAAGAGTTTGATGCCCTCAAGGCAAAGTTTGGAGCACCCCAAAAAAGGCAGCAAATTGATGATGAGGTACCAACTGTCCCTCTCAAGAAGCGTTGGAAGCCTCGTGTAAGTACTCATTACATGCTTTGTAATATTTTTTTATACTTTGTTTTATACAAATGAGATTATTTGATTTATTTATTTTTATGATCACATTCACATAGTGGGTGAATGCTATATGCTTCTTAGATTAGTATTTTGTCACAGGATCCCCACTAAGAATCCTGGGAATGGTGTGCCTAGAAATAGGAATAGGTGAACAAGGCACCTGCAGGTTGTGGTTACCAGTGGTCCCCGACAATTACATCGGAAATGATCTACTATTAGGATGTGACGTGTTAGGACAGGCCCCCATGACATGGATTACTAAGCAAGGTACTTAGGTATGGGGCGGTACATTACACCCAATCCGCTACGTAGCCAAACGACACGGTAAGGTAGAACGAGTTCGCATAGTACCGGGGACGATCGAACCCTTCAGGCCCACCTTGAGAGTAAACAACCCGATCGAGATTCCATCCTTCCGGACTGAGTTGTACCCTCTCACGGTATCTGAGCTTCCGGGAACCATTTTGCTGGTATCCCCCCATCAAACCCCTAGGCACGATTTTGTCTGCAGATTGACAGAGGAAAGGCAGGTGTTTGTTCCCATATATAATCCAAACAAAACTCACCAGATTTTCCGAAAAGGTACCTACCTCGGCTCCTACGAACCCGTGCAAGTCATAGAAGAGCTTAACTCACCGGGAAAAGGCCCAGATTTGGGGAGGCGGTGGCTGAATGGATAGGGAGACGGCCCCGCGTTCAGGAGGACGCGAGTTCAATCCCCGACCGGTGCCACCAAGCTGGGATTTTTCAGCCGCCGCCGAGTGGCTTAAAACTACCCACATGGTGTCCAGAAGACCACCTATCAACCCGGACTCTAGATTCAAGGATTAAAGATGAGCTCCGGGAGGGCAGCATGAGCCATTGCAAAATGGCGCCACTATAAACACTCGCCTGCGCCAGAACGGGCTGGGCCGACCATCAGGCCCCACCGGGAAGAAGCCTTGGACCGACCATCAGGAATTCAGGATCCACCGGGAAGAAGCTTACCGGCGCAATTGGCCACGACGTAGAAAAAAAAAAATGTGGCGGAGAATAAGGTTCACGCGAACATTAGTATCAGTAATGATTTGCTCCCCATGCTGACCACCCAGGGACAAGAGAAGCAAACTGAAATCCTGTTAGCCCTCCAAGATTTCAGCCATCTGTCGGAGGAGGAAAAGGTCCTTTTCATGTTATTCAGGAAAATAACGAACTATTCATTTTACACCCCTCAGAGATCGGGAAGATAAGAGCTCCACCGGTAAAGATTGCAGTAGAAAACCCTATTCCGGTTAGAGAACCCAAATATAGGTATCCTGAGAAGGCCAAAGCAATCATAGAGAAATTAGTAGGGGACATGGAAGAGAAGGGGGTGATCGAGCCCTCTACAGCAGCCTGGTTGAGCCCTATCGTCTTGGTATCAAAACCAGACGGCTCCAAAAGGATGTGTTTGGATTATCGAGGAGTAAAAAAACACTTAGCTACGGACATCTACCCATTACCCCGTCTAGAAGAACTAGTAGAGGTTGCGTCAGGGAACAAATCCTATGCTACCTTAGATCTCAAGGAGGCATATTTTCAAGTAGAGCTGGAGGAAAACAGCAGAGATCTAACCACCTTCAGTGATGGAGTGTCCTTATACCGCTTTAAAAGACTCCCCTTCGGGTTGAGCTGTAGCCCAGCCATTTTCTCCTTCAAATTGCCCAGGTATTAACTCCTCTAATCAAGCAAGGATGGGTAAAGAACTATTAAGATGACATCGTTATTTTTGGGCCAAATTTCCAGACCTTGGTGGAACAGTTAAGTCAGCTCTTCGACACCCTCAGAGAAAAAGGGGTTAAGGTTAATATTAGTAAAAGCAAATTTGGGCAAAGACAAGTAAAATTCTTGGGGGCACATCCTGTCCGAAAAGGGATGTCAACCAGATCCCGCTAATATCGAGGCCATAGTGGCCCAAATTAAAACAAGCAACATCAGGGAGGTGAGAAGATTCCTCGGCATGTGCGGGTTTCACAGGAAACATGTACCGAGTTATGCAGAAATTACCGCCCCTCTAACAGACTTAACCAGATAAACACCCTTCCTGTGGACACAGCAATGTCAAAGGGCCTTTGAGCAAATGAAGGAGAAACTTACGCAGGCTCCTATACTGGTGAGAGCTGATGTAACCAAACCATTTTATGTCACCACCGACGCCAGCAATACCCATGTAGGAGGAGTACTAAGTCAGATAGCACCAGACGGCACCAATAGAGCCATAGGATATCTTTCAAAGAAGTTAAAGCCCACATAAATTAGATACGCTACTGTGGATTGCGAGGCTCTCGCGGTCGTCCTCACCTGTCGGCAGTTCCATCATTATTTATGGGGGACCAAATTCACTATCATAACGGACCATCAACCCCTAGCTAGTATATTCAAAAGGAAAACAAAATCTCCCAGAATGAACAGGTGGATATTAGAAATGAGAAAGTATAGCTATAAAATTCAGTACATAAAGGGGAAATATAATAATGTGGCTGACCAGCTTTCTCGCCCGGTGCTATTAATACCTCCACCACCAGCAGACACCATCTTAGGAAAGATTAAGGAGGAAATCAGAACCTTGCAATTAGAAGAAGGCCGGTGGGTTCAGATGATTGAATATTTAGAGGGAGGAAATGTGCCCAGGAGGAATTTCCCACGTACCACCTTAAATCAGTTTGTGGTATGGGAAAGGGTTTTATATTATGCCATTACAAAAAAAGATGGAAGTGAACAGTTTTGCCTAGTTGTCCCAACAGCTCTTAAACAACAAGTCCTAGAACAGACCCATGCTCAGGTGGGACACCTAGGGATCGAGAAGACATTGGCCAAGGTACAGGGCCTATACTACTGGCAAAACATGAAAGTAGATGTGATCATGTATGTGATGAATTGTCTAATATGTCAACAGTATAAAGGCACTACTGGACTACAGCAACAATGGCAAGAGCTCCCCCCAGTGGAAAAGCCACTGGAGAGAGTTAGCCTCGATCTGACTGACATGGTTGTTGGAGCCCAGGAGTA
>NC_066514.1:8009437-8049437 GCF_024679095.1 Eriocheir sinensis
CATACGGATGATAAGCGCTTGTTTCAAATTTCCCTTCCCCCCCAACACACACACACACACACACACACACACACACACACACACACACATGCGCAGAGAGAGAGAGAGTTTATTATATATTTCATTTTATTTTGGCCTTTACCGACAATTTTTACTCTGTCTCACCCCTGGGGATCTTCAAGTAGCTGTTTCAATGGAGAGGGTTTAGTTTTACCAGGGTGGGCCGCTTCCCTCTCCTCAGCTATACTTCTACCCAGAAATGTACAAGTTAGAAACCTCCAGCTTCCTAACTTGTACCTTCCTTTTCCCTCAATTTTTCTTCTTTCCTTGCGTCTTTTGATTTCTTTCCTCTTCTTTCTTCTTTTTGTTTTTGTCTTTTTAGGTACTGAGAAGTACTTCTTCTATCATGTTTTTCTGCCATTTCCATGCCGACTGCTCCAAGGTGTTCATGGAGGGTCCTTGTATATCCAAAGTTGAATTTTGTAATTGCCTTTCCAACAAGATAGTTCATTCTTACACTGTGGAAGAATCTGGTCTTCTGTGCCATTTTACATATGAGTGCATTTAGGCTTTCATTAGCATTTGCGTGAAGCCACTGCACCTTGACAGGAGTTCGTCTGTGATAAATCTTTTGTACACCTGCAACAGCTCCTCCTTTATGTCTTCTCTTATGGGGTGGCCAACTTTCTGCTGATGAATACCAGCAGGTATATCTTTATTCTCATGAATAAGTCTGTTATAAAAGCACCAAGTATCCTCGCCTTCAGGGCACATGTGATGAGCAGGATTGTTATCTGTGCTGGCGCAGTGTTCTAATGTTGCCAGTACTGCCTTCTCTCTCTCTGCTGCCATACGAGGGTACCTCCACCCTCCCCTCCCATGTAGATAACGCGAGGGAGCATAGGCCTATACACACACACACACACAAACACACACACACACACACTTTGCATGGAACGAGGTTTACAATAATAAATCATAGTATATCATCAATATATAGTCACCTGTAAACTTTATAATTCAGTGTTACATGAGGAAATGCTTGCACATTCTCAATCAGTAGCCATATGAAAAATATAATTTACAATTTATATAATATATATATATATATATATATATATATATATATATATATATATATATATATATATATATATATATATATATATATATATATATATTAGAATACAAAACATCACTGTAGTTAGTTACCTTGCAAAAGTAGAAAGCGTTGATGAATCTTCTGTTGTGATGGAGGGTGCGAGGTTTTCATTCTCTATATACATTCTTGATTTATTGTATTTCTAAAAAAATCGTCGACTCGTGCCTTCATCATGCAAGGCTCTTGACACGAACTAGCGTACGTAAACCAGCATGACTACTTAGAGCGACTTCTTTTGGTGCCTGCTCCTGGAGAGAGAGAGAGAGAGAGAGAGAGAGAGAGAGAGAGAGAGAGAGAGAGAGAGAGAGAGAGAGAGAGAGAGAGAGAGTGTTGAAACGAAAGTAAGATTTGATGAAATTGCAACATAGCCGCGGTAGCTCAGTCGGTATAATGCTCACTTTCGCCTGGGAAGCTCGTAGTTCGATTCCTTCCTGGTCAGTGTAGGCGGATATCTGGTAGTCATTTCAGAGCACAATACATCACTGAGCTATGTACAGCGGCTAATTTTCATAATATCACACAAGATATGAAGCTACATTAGTAATATTTTCCTTTCTATTCTTTCGTTGTGGATGACATACCACAAAAAACGACTCAAGCCTGTTCATTTGGTGGTAAACTATTTTTTGCTCTCTCTCTTTTTTCTTTCTTTATTTTTTACATTCTGATTTACACCATGGACAAAGAACACACACACACACACACACACACACACACACACACACACTTCTTTCCTCTAAAATAAAGAACACAAGCTACTCATAAAACGTAGAAAAGGAATAAACAAAGTTCTCCCAAGGGTGCCCTTCGTGGTCAAACTCAGACCTAATTACCTTCCCCTAGTCCCACAGGGCAATCAGACGGGCGAGGGGCCTTTCACAACGCCGTCTCCAAAAAAGAAATGCAAGGATACAAATGCAGGAATTTTTTCGGACAGTAAAAAAAATATAATAATAATGAATGGGTCCCCCCCCCCCACACACACACACAAATATCTTTTGAATCTTGCCATGGCTTATTAGTCGTTAGAATTGTATGAATAATGAGCGAGAGGGAGGGAGAGGGAGAGAGAGGGGTTCAGCTAAACCCTTGGGAGCAAGGCGAGAAGGTTGAGGTTCCGAGGACTGTCACCAGATGTCAGGACCTCTCATGAGGAATATATTTATTTATCCTTATTTACGTCTCCCTCAAAACGGGCTCGTTTTCTTTAGACCACCTGTCGAACGCCTACGGAGAGTTACTGGCGCGCTGTAATTTATACGTATTATTAAGTGATTAATAAAGTACTTTAGTAGAGGTAAATATTTTTGGAGGCTGCAGAAACTGATGACGAGTGCGTTGATATGTGTTATATAATGATTTGCGTTAGTGATATTTTTCAAAATTAACTCGCTTAGAGGGAGCATTCAGAATCAAGGCCCTCGCTGCTAAAGGGTTAAGACCAAACACACGGATGGCGTGTGTGAAGGATTTAAAAACTATATCATGGATTTCGGAACGCCAAAAACAGTGTTAACGGATAATGGGAAAGAGTTTACCGCGCAAAGTTTTCGAGACCTGTGTGGCAGATATAAAATCACGGCCGCTCTGACGACCCCGTACCACCCTCAAGAAAACAGTATTACGGAACGTATGCACCGCACCATGAAAAGTGTGTTAGCCTGTCTATGTCAAGGGTACCCGTTAAGGTGGCCAAAACTATTGTTACAGTGTTAATCCATATTGAACACAGCCGTACACACAACCACCGGTGTCTCCCCTTATTATGCGTTCTTTTCACGACCCCCCCCCCTCGCTTGATTAGTAGTGATTTACCGGACACGGAAGCGAGTGAGGAAGGTATCCGTGAAGCCCACGAGATAATCAAAGAAACTCACCAGAAAATGACTCGCAGATACAGAGCAGTCGCGAATAGAACGCGTAAAAACCGAAAGGTGGAAGTAGGTACCCTTGTGTGGGTTAGAGTGGAAGTAACACAACCAAGCACTAGTAGAAAATTAAATGTGAAGTGGAAAGAACCATACCGGGCTGTGGAAGTTATGAGAAATGGTGGTGCATACGTGTGGACCAATGTGTTTACTGGACAGGAGATTCAGAGGGCCGCAGAAAAGGTAAAACCGTACAATGGGCCGGAAGAGTGGTTAGTGGGGGCACAGGAGATAAATCTTCCTGAGGAGGAAGAAGAGGAAGAACCATCACCCCCTAGAGTCCGCAGACCGCCACGTAGATATATTGAAGAGTGTTGAGGGAGTTTGATGTTAACCTAAGCTGTAAGAGGTAGGACTGCTGGAAAGAAAGATAAGGATGTAGCCAATGTTTTATGTTATGGGTTGTAAGTGGTAAAGAAAGGGAGTGTTGATAAGTAATTGCGGTAAGGAAAACACCTTTGGAGACGCTAATGAATTACCCTAACGTCCCCGGGGACTGATGGTAAAGTGGGATCGAGCCCATATTCATTAACCTCCCCAATGCGTTTCCCTCCAAGATTCATGTGATGATTATACTTCCCCCTTTCTTAGCCATAAAAATGAACAGGATGTTTTGGAAGAATAGTATCGTTCGCCCTAAGGTATCTAGTGTTCTATGGTATCTATTGTATTGTAAGTAATGAAAGATAATATTCTCAACCACCTACATCAACGTCAGGCAAACCTGGGCACATGTAGATGTTTTGGAATGAACCGGGGTTAGGCAAGGGTGAAGCCGAAGCTTCCGGAGAAAGAGTAATAGTTCACTAGTGGTAGTGTATCCACGAATGTGACATTTGTGTTAGGGTGAAACTTCCGTCCGCCTCGATTTATTAATGTCATGAAATCTACTGCTTTAATCATAAGTCGTGCAGCAGCACGCAGCTTACAGTCTACCCAATCTGGTACGGGGACATTCCCTTCAGGACTTCCTAGGCGCTTAACTAAACTTTGCACGCCTTGCTGCGGAAACGGATGGCGAAAATGTCAGTGGGTGTATGAACCGATTTATGTGTTTTGTTTTTGTATATGTGAGGATTATTTATATTTTGTGTTTTGATTTGTAAGTGTATTCTGTTACAATTTTTGTTGGTTATGTAAGGTCAAGGGTGCACTGTGTTTAATCTTAGGAACGAGAGCGAGGGAGGCTAGTCTCGTCTGACACTCCTTACCTGTAGCCAGGCTACTAAGAGGAAGGCTGGGGCAGTGGACCCATGACAGATAATCGAGCCATGTCAGGTGAGGCATCTTTGCTTTTGTTTAAGCAGGAAACGGGATTCTAGTATAGAATACCCGTAGGAAGTAAGCCCAGGGTAGCCGTTAGGTTGGGCAGGCCCTTGTTGTATTATGGTACTACCGTGTTAGGGTAGGCGTTGTATTGTTGAAATCATGGAGCAGTGCTAAGTCGCTGTCTCTGTGCCACACGGACGCCTGATAGGAGAAGGAGGGTAGAGTTGGTTGAGTAATGATATCCAAAGTATAACAACATAGTGCCTTTGGGAAGGAAGGTGTTAGGCTTCGGGAGAAACTAGGATCTTAAGGGAGGTGACACTATTGTAACGTACCTGCCGGCATACCAACACCGCAGAAGCCAGTTAAAAGCCAACTGGGAAAATTGGGAATAATCCCTTGTACATGACCATGGTTATTTACCGGATCCAGTTTCTCCTCAGCCGAAACAATACCCGTAGAGGTTAATATGTCATAAGTAGATAAGGGAAGAGGGCGAGAAAGCTTGCTTGGGTTGGCACCCTGATATAAATCCAGCCGAATCCTATATATATATATATATATATATATATATATATATATATATATATATATATATATATATATATATATATATATATATATATATATATATATATATATTTATACGTTAGGACTTAGAAATTAAGGGGACATTAAGTTTAGAATTAACATACAAAAAGACAATCTCAGAAAGGCAGAAGAAGGATATATTAATGTACCAAGCTGAAAGGCGAGAAGAAAAAGTGTTGGAACCTTGAGGTGGCCACGTCAGGGGAAAGGTCACGAGTTAACCGCTCGGCCTGACGAGATTCATTCGGGACTTAACCTTTCCACAGCACAGGGAAGCTCACCGCTCGATAGAGTCCTGAGTGTCTGAGAGTGAGAGATAGCCCTAGCCGGCGTTCACTAGTGATTCATTCGGGACTTAACCTTTCCACGGCACAGGTGAGGGCGCGAGACAGCTGAAGGCCGGTGTCCCAGGTTAGCAAGGCGAGTGGCCCGCCATCTTGAAGCCGCACCCATTGAGAGTCGGGAATGGACCCAGACGCCAGTGGTGGACAAGGGTCATGCCCTCAGTCATGAGTGCCTGAATTGAGCCAAGGTAAGGGCGAGCCAGTCCAGTCCCTGCCGCCCCCGCGACCAGCAGGCTGGTGATGGGAGTAGAAACGGCTCCGAAACCCCCCCTTTAGGCACGGCACAACAGCATAGTGTAGCTCTCAGGCCTCCACCAAGCCAAGGAAATTGTGTAAACCGGGTAAGGGGCATCCGCTTGGTGGACGAGGGGCAAACAGTGACCTCACCCCCCCTTTAGCTGTAACATAAGAACATAAGAACGCAGGAGTCTACAAGAGGCCGGTAGGCCTGTACTAGGCAGCTCCTTTGACCCTAAGCTCCCATGTATCTAACCCCACCTAATATCGCTGTCCATGAATTTTTCTAGTCTATTTTTGAATGTGACAATTGTATTGGCACTCACCACATGACTGCTAAGCCCATTCCACTCATCCACCACCCTGTTAGTAAACAGTCTGATCTTTCTCTCATACTTACTCTTTTCTTCCTGTTTTTGTTAGGAGTGTTTTTTTTGTGTGTGTACACGCCGGTGCAAGAAGTTAAAATCGGAGTGTCTAGCCAATCGGGCGGAAGCCCTATGATATATCCCGACATGGGTTCATCTCTCTCGTGTGTAGCATTTGTCAATAAGAATATTAGGGATTAGAAGAAAGGTTTTCAAGTTTGTAAACAAAACATGCTACACTTCCTTCGTCTAGTGAGGATATGGTTAGAACCAGAGACCCATAGACGACTTTTTCTGGAAGAGGCTTAAGCCTGTGACTCCAGGTCCATAGCCTCAGTCATAATATTAGGTAGTTTTTTTTTTTTTTTTTTTTGGTGATGTTGAATTGTATATTAACCAAAACATGCTACACTCCCATCGGGAGTAAGGATTATTGTTAGGGGAAAGGGGACTTGGGAAGTAAATCAATAAATTGTATTCTGTCTATGCCCTGTGTTAATGCATATAGCCTTCCTCGCCTAAGGTGCAGTCTCGCAATCTCCCCCACCACGACCTCCGAAGGTAACCACGACCCCACACTACCACACTTGGGACTGAGGATACCATCTACCTCAAGGAACAACCCATAGTAAGCTGAGGAACGACGGACACTATCTGCCAGGTGGGACAGTTGTTAAAGTCAAGTGTTGCCAGGCCTGCCAGGGCAGGGAGAGTCTGGGGACTAAACAGTTTAGTTCCGCCCCACCTGGTTCATAGAACTGCCGTTCCTCACTTACAGACTTTGGGGGTTGTGCCACATTACAACCTCCTGGTGGCAGCTTACAGAGAGGGGACAGCAGGGATTCGAACCCAGCCGTACACTCTCTGAGGTTGAGGAATCTTAGCGTCACTATTTTTCCTCTTCCTCCCCTTTTTTTTTATTTTTCAACCTGTGATGGCTAGGGGTGTATGAACCTCTGGGCTGCCATGTGTCTTTAACTCGGCTAAATAGGCCCTTGTCTCATTTATGAAAATCTTAGTGGAAGTATATTCAGGGTCAAACGAAGAGCTAGGATAAGATTTCATTATATTCTTCTAAGTTTCATCAATAATGAATTATTTGTCTAAAAATTCTTTCTCCAGCATTTGGAGGCTGTTTTGTAATTAGCATCCGTAATGGTTAAATGTTTCACTACTGAGAGAGCATAATCTCTCAAATAGCCAATTAAATAGGCTAGTTTGGTAGCATCTGACAATTGGTAGCATCAGTCAGATGCTTTCTCGTCCCAATCACATTATTAAATTGGTTTAAAAAGGTATTAAAAGCAAACTTATCCTTCTCCTTTTCCGAAAATGTTCCACAATTCAATGGAGGAGGCTTACTTTTACTAAAATTCATCTGTGACAAACTGCATAATATTCTGTGAAGTAATATCACTTGGAGCACCTCTTAAATCCTTTATATTTAGCTCAACACTAATCTAATATTTCAATCTGTCAGTAGAAATTAATTGATCTTCCAACTCTGACGCATAGTAAGTTTCATCCTTACTTTCAATGTCTGTTTGATCCATTACTTTATTTATTCTGTCATCATAGTGTTTCACTTGTACCATTTCTAATTCTATTTTATTGGTCAAGCTCTTACTCAGGGAGGGTGTCAAGGTATCTGTTTGAGTTAATTCTTTCAATTACTTAAGGAGTGTTCTTTTTCTTTTAAAGATTCCCCTGCTCCTTCTCAGGTTCTTAATTATCTATTGGGGAATAGAGTCTTTATTTACTCCATAGGTGGCTGTATCCTCAGGGTTTAGTTTTGAAACCATTGTGGGAAATATAGAAGCAAGCTCAATATTGAAATAAGCAATCTTAAAGGGTTTGATTAATAGGGGTGGTTTCAATTAAAAGGGCAATTATAAAAAAAAAACCCTTAACCGTACAAGGAGGCAGTCCCGGACCGGCTAGTTGGCCCTCAATTGCCACTAGCTATTCAGCTGAATAATGCTTCGGGCATCTGGGAATCAACTATACTCACTGCCGGTGTTCAAGGGCATATCTCAGGCTACCCAAGACTGCATCCTTATATTTCTCCAACCCAGTTCCACTCAAGCGCACATCATCCCTGTAGTACTGGGGGTTGTTGAGGAAATCCACCGACCCCAATTGGATAACACTGTCAACCAACCCCTGTCTCTTGAGGTTTTTATTAGTGAAATTATTCAAAACTTGCCGGCGCCGGTTGAACTCGGCAGCCTCGGGCACGCCATGGCGGTTGCCGGCAGGCGCAAAACGAGCCTCTATCTGGACTGCTAGTTTCAGGCAATCAAATTTCACTGCAGCCCTGAGCAATGTGTAAAAGGCTGCAGCGTTCTCCTTTATTTGGATGTTAGACAGGGAGGAGGTTACAGAGTTTCCTCCCAGAACCACAATGACGATGTCGGGGCTTGCCTCTTGAACTTATTTACTTCTGGATGTTCCAAGAAAAAACTGTAATCTTTGCCGGGATAAGCCCTGAAATCAAACTGCACTGGTACCTTTTCTCCGGTAGCCAGTTCTAACTCGCGATCACAGCTCCCATACCGAGACAGATCCCGTACATAAGAATGTCCATATATAACTATTTTAATTTTAATTTTAAATGCCTCAGAGGATGTTTCTGAACTGGGCTGTACCCGTTGTCGAATTCAATTGAATTCAGCAAGGAGCAGCTGATACTAGAATACCTCTTTTGAAAATAGATTGGGATTCAGTGAAGTTACGTTTTAGCCAGGACACTGAACTCCCCCAGGACAAACTAAACAAACTTACCACCCAAGACAGGGGTACAGGCTTCCCTGCAAGCGCCTCCCAGAGTTACAACGATAAGTCTAACGGGCCTGATAGTAAAACCTAATTGTAATCACTGTAGGAGGGCACTTAGCTTAGAAGGGTTTCAAAAGAGGTTGTCTCTCGAAGGCTCGTCCTAGAGGGTCTTGTAATCCTCGAGTCAAAGTATAAAAAAGCACTGCCGCGAGTTAACGTTGGAGCTGCAAGCGCTGAGGTGTTGACTGCTATAGAGTAGATGATGGAGTGAACGAAAACCAACCACGTGGGTCTGAAAAGGTATTTTGAATTTCCCTCGCCAGATGGCGTGGCTTTCGATCTTCTCTGTTTCCATCGGTTAAATTATCCTTGCTCTTTAATTATAATATCGCAAGGGCAATTATTTAGTATTTCATGAAAGGAGAGAGAGAGAGAGAGAGAGAGAATATTACTAGGAAAAGTTGAAATGACTACGGGACCCCGAAGGAAAGCATGTCTATCGGGACATTAGTGGCCACCTGGTGATTTAGAATGGGCAATGGCCTGGGCGGAGCGGTGAGGCTAATTAGGATCTCCCTATAGACAGCCATTCCTCTGCTATTGTATTGTCATTTCCACTTTTCCTTGTTTTATCGCTCCTCCGCCCTCCCGCTCACCTTCTCTCTGTTCCCAGCTCACCTTCCTTCACTCCTCTCACCCCATCTTCCCCATCCATTTTATGTTGGGACGCCCGAAGCCCATATGACGTAATTTACCTAGATTTTCAGGAAGCGTTTCATAAAGTTCCTCACGTTAGACTTATTTCAAAACCACGTTCTCACGGTATTAACGACCATCTATGTGCGTGGATTCATGACTGGCTCACCGACAGAGAACAACGTGTAGTTCTTAATGGTGAAGCATCGGATTGGCAACCCGTCACCAGAGGCGTGCCCCGAGGTTCGGTCCTGGGGCCAACACTATTCATAATTTACGTGAACGACTTAGAAACTGATATCTTATCAAAAGTAGCCAAATTCGCCGACGACACCAAATTAGGAGGTGCGGTAATGAACAGTCAAAGTTGCGAGAACATTCAATCAGACTTAATAAGACTTGTCGACTGGAGCGAAAAGGCAAATGAGTTTTAACGTAGATAAATGTAAAGTAATGCACATAGGTGAAAAAAAATCCTAACTTTAAATATCAGATTCAAGGACATGAGCTCAGCAAAGTAAAACAAGAAAAAGATCTTGGTGTCATTATCAGTAACACTCTTAAAATGAGTGATCAATGTTTTGCAGCGAGTAAAAAAGACAATATGATGTTATATGATATTATAAATCACCCGAACTATGAAGAGATTATATTTAGCATTTGTAAGACCACACCTAGAATACGCCGTTCAGTTCTGGTCACCGAACTATATCAAAGATCAAGGTTTGCTAGAAAAGATGCAGCGACGAGCAACCAAACAAATTCCAGCGCTCCGAAACTTGCCATATGACGAGCGTCTAAAGCGTTTAGATATGTTTTCCCTAAAAAAGCGAAGGATAAGAGGGGACTGAACTGAAGTGTTCAGAATCCTTAATGGATTCGACAACATTAACCCAGATAGTCTATTTCAGAGAGACACCAACACAAGAACACGCAGCAACGGTATGAAGTTAAAGGGAAATCGATGTAACACATTGGTGCGCAGAAGTTTTTTCAATAACAGAGTCGTCGATCACTGAAATAGACTCCCACCGTAAGTAGTTAGCGCACAGAGTATCAATAGCTTTAAGTCTTCTTTGGATAAGTACTTCAGGGATATAAGATTATACTGACCCTTTTTCGCATGTTTTCAGACAGATTGCAGCAAGACCTCAACCTGTATTCATATAATTCTCCCCCACAACCTAGATTGCTAGTAGCGAAAGTCAACAATAGAGTAAAGCAACAGTTAATGTCCGCATGACAGGTGGAGTGAGGTGTGGGTGCAGTAAGGTGACAGGTTACTGGTTGCGTGCCTAGTACCACCGGTAAAACGAGGATCAGGCCTCCCTCCACCTGTGCCCCTGACACTACACCTCACCCATCGTGGGTATTAGGGGGGATTCTGGGGCTGCCCTGTGTAGGCCACTTGTCCTCTTCCTGTCTCCCTGTATTTCTATGTTCTTATGTAATGAAGTCATTTTCCCCCACAGCTTAGGTTACCAGTAGTGTAAGTTAAGGGTAGTAATTTCCTCTTATTTCTCTCTTTACTGTAAAATGTCCACGGCCCTTTCTTCCTTAAAGGTACATGGTGTTCTCTTCTAACTATTTCCTGCTGGCACGTTGCCGGAGGGAGAGGTGGGTGGGGAGGAGCCTTCATCTTTTCTGTCCTATCCTACCACACGTACATTACTAGTAGTAGCGGTAGTAAACAGACACCCTCGCCATAGACCGATAGGTCTTCTGGTGTCTGTTTTTCCTATGTATACTTATGTATCTCCTCCCCTATTTACCTCCTTCCCCTCCCCTCCCTTTCCTCCATTCTTCACTCACCACGCCTCACACACTCTCTGCTTCCTCCCCTCCTCCCCCTCCCACCACTGCCCACTAAAATAGTCGAGGTCCTCCCGAGATGACAGCTCATCTCTAAATGACTAAAGATATAACATACCCATAATAACCCACGGCCTGAAATGAGCCAACAGAGCGGCAGCATCTGAAAAGCGTTGACAATGGATTTTACCATTTTTCCCCTTCAATAACAACAATCTGTGCATTATGAAAGACTAAATAGTACAATACTACTTCTATGTATGAATAATATTTGTCAGAATAGCCCCAAAAATAATAAGTTATCATAATCCACGTAACACTATAATACTATACTACGAACATCTCAATTTCGAGGGTGATCGTGTCAGAGAGAGAGAGAGAGAGAGAGAGAGAAAGAGAGAGAGAGAGAGAGAGAGAGAGAGAGAGAGATGGGGGAACACAAAGGAACACAAAGGAAGAACAAACAACAGCAGACCTGCTGGTCCTTACGAGGTTGTTTGTGACAAGCTACACTAACTATCTAATCAAAGGTGGAAGATGAAGGACAGCAAAGGCGAAGGCTCCTCCCTCCTCCCTCCAGCCAAAGCTGGCAGGAAAGGAAAAAGAACCATGCAGCATGGAAAAACTGCATGGAATTTATGTAGGAAAGAGGAAAGAACTACCATTACTGCTACCACTAACCGAGCGATAAAAGCGGACAAGGACACCAGTATTCGAAAGAACTTAACGTTATTACGACAATGAGTAATATCTAAGTTGCTGGTTGGATTCAAAACACTTGTCTAATCTATTCTTGAAGGCCGTAACTGTTGTACTATCAACGACATCACAAGGTAGAGAGTTCCAAACATTAACAACTCGATTGAAGAAGAAGTGTTTAGCTTCGTGCGACGAGAATCTTTTACCACTTATCTTCAAATTGTGATTTCTTCTTGTTCTATTTGATCGATCAATTGTAAAGTAATCTTCCGCATTAATATCACTGAATCCTTTGAACATTTTAAACACTTCTATTAGATCGCCTCGCATTCTTCGTTTTGATAGGCTGAATAAATTTACTTCTTTAAGCCTTTGTTCATATGACAAATTTCTCAACCTAGGAATGATCTTTGTTACTCTTCGTTGGACCCGTTCCAACTTTTCTATGTCTTTTCTGTAGTAGGGAGACCAAAACTGTACACAGTACTCTAGACGGAATGGGGAAAGGGATCAATTAAGGGCCGTATGTGAGGGGAATAGGGAGAGGAGAGAGAAAAATGGAGGGAGGAAGGAAGGAAGGAAGGAAGAGAGAGAGAGAGTATTTCATGTGAAATTATTTCAGTCTTGCATCAACAGTACTTCTGTTTCATTATACGGAACTGTTCTGCTATGATGAACATTGACCCAAGCGCTTTATACCTCCTCCCTCCCACAACAATCCCATGTGTGTGTGTGTGCTCCTGACCGCGCCATCCCATCCCTGCCTCTGTCTCGTTTATCTGTCTCTCTCTCTGTCTCTCTGTCTCTCGCCAACCACCGTGGTGAGCACACGTCTCCTGCCCTCTCTCCTGCTGCCTCATACTCACAACCAACACGGCTATTTCTTCAACCCTGACTCCAACCTGAGGCACCAGGCACGAGAACACGTTGACGATGCGACAAAGGGCAAGTTCTCACCTGTAATAGAACCTCCAAGAGAACAAGAACAAAGGAGGCTGAAGTTCTGGCCTGCCCACGGGTTGAAACACTGTGTGACGTCATCACAACAAACGGCTGGCTCCTGCCACAGCTGCTACTCTCCACGCTCATCGCCTTCCTGCTACTCCCTGCCACATCCATTAACAAACAAAACAAGATGGTGATGACAACGAGAGGTTGTTGGTGGTAGCGAGTGTTCTAAGTGCTAATCGGTTCACGGATAGAGAAAGTCATATCCGCCAGGGTTACTTTATTGGACAAAACATGCACAGCTCATTACGACAAGGACAGCACATAGGATAGGTGTTTGTTTGTGTATGCGTCTGTGTGAATGTTGTTTGTGTAGGTTAACATTTAAGTGTTGGTGTATGTGTGGAACAATGTGTAACGGTGGACAACACACGGATATAGACGGACAGTCAAAGGTAAACGAGTACAAGGAAAGTTAACGATGAAGACGCGACACGGACTGAGACAAGTACTGGCGATGAACATTTAACATGAAAACACTGATAATTTTAGTCTGTGTTTACAGCGCCCCATTTTCTTATGTCACTGAGGGGAAGGAGCACGGAATTCGAGCGGTGACTGCTACAAGGTAAGCATGGAGCAGCCACCGGGCAGGAATCAGGCACTGCAGGACCTAGTACCAGCCATCCCACCTCACCACCTGTGACACAACTGCAACAAACATCTGATAGTGGACTGCAGCCTACTCTCCAAGACATTCATAACAACATAACTGAAGACATCCAGAATATCTCCGAAGAAGGGAAAACAATAGTAAGTGCAATAATTAAAGGCATTTCAATTATTCTTACATCAGAAAGACACAAAAATAGATCAGCTGAACAGTGAAGTGACAGAACTAAAGGAAAAAGTTAACACCCTTGAAAACCAGTTAGATGACATAAACCAATATGAAAGAAGACACAATAATCATAGGCGGCCCAGCACTACCTCAGGAACAGCCCCAGGAAAATAGTGCCGAACTGTTATGTAGGACCATCAAAGACAATCTCCACCTGAATATTTCACTCAGACATTAATGTTGCTCATAGAATAGGCTCAAAGAACATACAAAACAGTAAAAGGCCAGTCATTGTCAAACTCCATAGCAGAGAAAAAAAAAAAAACGAAATAATGAAAGCCTGCATATAAATGAAAGCCTCACTCCCAAACGACGGGCCCTATTCAAAACAATCTGGAACGTTAGAAAACAACAAAGGCAACTGTTCCAACAGTGCTGCACACAAGATGGAAAAATATACGTAAAAATAAAAAGTTCAGAGCAGAAGCACGTCATAACTACCGATGAATCACTGGCCAACTTCCTGGACAAGCACCCCGTACTCAAACACAGCTTGTAACTGCTTCGGTCCTCACCCTAAGCACCCTTCATCATTCACACACACACACACACACACACGTACACACACACACTCACATGGACGCATACAGTGTTACACTCAAAGTGTTTCTCACACACACAACACACACACACACACACGTACACACGCTTGTCTACACACACAGTGTTACATAAACACGTGCACTCACACTACTTCTCTGCAATCACACACACACACACACACACACACACACACACACACACACACACACACACACACACACACACATTTACAAGCTTTGATTATTATATATTTTCTAGCATAATGAGTATGTACTATGTTATTACCCGGAAATTTTTGCAAATTTATTTAAACAAAATTACCATATTTCTTTTTATGCACTATGCTCTGCTGATATAATGTGTCATTGTTTGTTGGTAAAGTCCATTTGCATATAAAATTTATTAAAATGTCTGTATTAATGTCTACATAGTACACACACACACACACACACATACATAAACACACACACACACACACACACACACACACACACACACACACACACACACACACACACAAACATACACACACACACTCACCATTTTAACGCTCTTATATTTATTATGTGTTATGTAACTGCAACCAAACTCTCACAAACACACCCATACGCACATTCACACACGCACACACACACACACACACACACACACACACACACACACACACACACACACACACACACACACACACACACAATTTAATATGAACACCTTTTAAGAAATGTATTGCCATTATTATTGTTATTATTATGTTGTGTAATCCCTTATGTACCTTTGCCTTATCAATTATACCATCTTTTTGTCATACCTAAAGTGTCAACATCTTCTAGTCTCTCTCTCTCTCTCTCTCTCTCTCTCTCTCTCTCTCTCTCTCTCTCTCTCTCTCTCTCTCTCTCTCTCTCTCTCTCTCTCTCTCTCTCTCTCTCGTTCTTATCTCAGCTTTAGTTATTAGTTATTACGTGTAATTTATGGAGAACTTATACAAATCTGTATATGATGATGTAAACCAAAACGAAGATAATATTAATACTTATAACTTTGAATTAAGTGTAATAGAACAAAATTTCTGGTCATTGTGATAGCAACCCCTTATCGAGATACTACAACACCGAGGAATATGGTTTAACTGTAAAATCACAAGGAGACAATTATATCAGCATAATACATGTCAATATTTGATCTTTACACAAAAACTTTGATTCACTAAAATCTTTTCTCTGTGTTTTACCCAATCTACCTGATGTAATTGCCTTAACAGAAACATGGTTACAGGAACACACTAAACATATTTATCCAATAGAGGGTTATACTCCATTTCACTTAGTCAGAACTGATAGAGAGCATGGAGTGATTACTGTCTATGCCAAAAATGCAATAAATGCTGAGGTTCTAGAACAATTTTCCTTCATTAATAGAAACATATAATTTTTTTCATCCAAACAAAAAATTGGAGACAGTAATTTCATAATTTCATTTATCTACAGACCCCAAAGTAAACATATAGCTGTCGATAAATTCACCCATATTATCAATGACTTACTATCTAATGAAACTTTTAAACATAACAAAACAATTGTACTTGGTGATCTCATCATCAATTTACTTGAACATGCCACTCATCTTCCTACGAGTTTATTTCTCAATGCTATACAAACTCTTAACTACTTTCCACACATATCTCGACCAACTAAATTTCCTGATAGTCCTAACCTTGACCAACCATCACTACTAAACCATATCTGGACTAACTTCACCCCCCCCCCCCCATCCATATCTGGTATTTTCCAGTACTGTATGTCAGATCATCTCCCTGTATTCATAATTATCACCCAACAATCTGCAACAAGCCTCAAACATAAGGGTACTCTTCGAAATTTCAATACACATAACCATAATTTATTTACCAGTGAACTAACATAGAATTAATTGGGAAGAAATCCTCATTCTGCCAGATGTAAATGTTAATTTTAACCTTTTCCTTAATACTATCTATGAACTCGACAACAAATGCTTTTCAATAAAAACAAAACATATTACTGCAAAAAGGCTTCAAAATGCATGGCTCACTACTGGCATATTAAACTCAATCAAATATAATTGTAAGCTGTTTAAGATGTATAAACTGGGAATAACTTCACACGACAGATACAAACAATATAGAAATAATTAACCCAAGGTATACGTGCTGCCAAAGTAAACCATTACCGTCAAATATTTATTAACTTTAGAACCAACACTAAGAAAATTTGGCAAACTATTAACGAGATAAAAGGTAATTCATACAATAAAAATACAATTAAAACTTTACAGTATAACAACTCTTTATTAAATAGTCCATCAGATATTTCAGAAGCATTTAGTAATTACTTTTCTAGTATTGCACCTAAACTTGACAGTAATCTCCCACAATCCAATACAAACCCAAATGACTATATAAGATATAATTACCCACATTCAATGGTATTTCCTATTATCACAGCTTATGATTTACTTGCAGTAATTAAGTCTTTAAATAAGAAGAGTTCTTGTATAAATGACATAGCAGTTCCTGTTATCAAAAGAAATGCTAATCAGTACCTTTGACTATACTCTTTAATCACTCTGTAGCATCGGGAACCTTTCCAACTATGTTAAAAACTGCAAAAATTACTCCTATACATAAAACTGGACCTACTAATGACCCTAAAAATTATCGACCAATTTCTCAACTTACCGTATTTTCAAAGATATTCAAAACTCTTATGAAACTACACCTAACACGTTATTTGGAAAGCAAAAATATTCTTAACCCCTCCCAGTATGGCTTCAGACGAAACTGTAACACTTTTACTGCACTTAATAAATTTTCTAATGATGTATTGTATGCTCTTGATAACAAACTCTCTGTTCTATCCATCTTTATTGACTTTGCTAAAGCCTTTGACACAGTTAACCACAAAATTCTTCTGAGTAAAATGCACCATTATGGAATTCGTGGCCAAATACTTTCTTGGCTTAAAGATTACTTAACAGACAGACATCAACATATTATTCTTAACGGTGAAAAGTCTTCAACAACAACAGTCACGCTAGGTGTTCATCAAGGAATGTCTTGGGTCCATTATCAGATATTTTTTTCTGAGTCTAAAACAATATTATTTCCTGATGACATGACAATGTACCTGACAAGCCCAAACTCAAATCAACTTATACACAGTGCTAATAGTGAACTAAAAAAACTCTATGAATGGTGCCTATGTAACAGACTAACTATTAATGCTAGCAAAACTCATTACATGTTATTTACAGTAAAACGCAATTTAAATCTTCCTCGCTTACAAATAAATAATCAAACAATCTCTAAAACTGATAAAATAAAATTTTTTGGTGTTACCTATGATGATTCCTTAACTTTTAAGTATCATATAAATAATCTTACTTTAAAAATCTCAAGGCACATTGCCCTACTCTATCAAGCAAAGGACTTCATGCCACAAGATGTGCTTAAGGCCATTTATTATGCTCACATTCACTGACTATTTACCTACTGCTACCCCATATGGTGCACAACATACTCTACTTATCTAATTCCTTTGAAATAACAACTCAAGAAAATAATAAGCATAATAACAAACAGTAACTATCTGGAACATACAAATCCACTCTTTAAAGAAATAAAAATGTTGAAACTATATAGATGATATTACTAAACCTGCTATAGGTACTTTTAGGTATGCAAATAGGAAAAAAAATACAAAACCTTCTTCCATTTCATGACCATAACACCGTCACCGCGATAATCTCAGCATTCTTCATCATCGACTAACAAAATTTAAGCACTCAATTTCTTACTTAGGGCTGTTGTATGGAACTCTCTTCCTCTCCAAATTCAGGATGCACCCTCCATCACCACATTTAAAAGTAGATTTAAAAATCATATTTTTACCTACTAACCCAATTAACTCTCTATTCATTTAATATGTCTATAATGTCTCTTGTTATAAAGGTAATTACCTTATGTACCATACTAAATAATAGTTTTGTATTAGATTATACATATACTTCTATTTTCTGTGATTATAAATCCTAGCTACCCATAATGTTAAATATACACCTATTGTCTCTTTGTTGATTTGTCACGTTTATTTCTATAACGTTCTCTTGTCATTAGTGCCATTTGTAATATATACTATCATGATACCTAATGTTAAGATATATATAAGATGCATCGTCCTTCACCACATGCTACAACATATACTTAATATGTTTGCCTAAAAAGCTTAGCTTTAAAAAGGCTAACTGCAATTATATATGTAATTTATATATAATATGTAATTTATATACTTTAATGTATTTGTGGTTATGAATAAATGTTCAAATGTTGTTGTTTTTTTCTCTCTCTCTCTCTCTCTCTCTCTCTCTCTCTCTCTCTCTCTCTCTCTCTCTCTCTCTCTCTCTCTCTCTCTCTCTCTAAGGGGAGGGGTAGATAACGAATGTGTGGCGCGGTGGGTGTGGTAGCCCAGCCAAGAATTTTTTTTTTTTTGTTACTCTTTATTTTTACTAGTCATTAGTTGTTTTGGGTTCTAGTGAGTGGGGTGTGGTGAGAGTTGGGTTGGTGGTGAGGATGGGTTTGGTGGTGAGAGTTGGGTTGGTGTTGAGGATGGAGTTGGTTGGGAGCATGGTGTTGGTGGTGAGGGTTGGGTTGTTGGTGGGGATGGGTTTGGTGGTGAGTGTTGGGTTGGTGGTGAGGATGGTGTTGGTTGGGAGCATGGTGTTGGTAGTGAGGGTTGGGTTGTTGGTGGGGATGGGTTTGGTGGTCAGGGTTGGGTTGGTGGTGAAGATGGTGTTGGTTGGGAGCATGGTGTTGGTGGTGAGGGTTGGGTTGTTGGTGGGGATGGGTTTGGCGGTGAGGGTGGTGTTGGTCGCACAAAGGTCAGGTTCCCCTGCTTTATTATATAATAACCATTGAGGCCTGCCCTTCTTCCCTGGTTCATTTTGGTCATCTGCCTCATCAGCCTTTTCAGCTTCGCAGCTGGTGAGGGCTCCTTCGGTCTAAACCACCGGTCCATTTCTGTAAATTGAGGAGATCTACGTTACAATTTATATGCAAAATTAGCGAAATGATATTCCATAAGAATTAGTTGCAGATAGACTCCAACCTTACCAGTAAGCCAATCAGTCGGAGACTGATGCGCGCGTGTGAACGTCACACGTATGGTACGTATAAGCCGAGGAGGAGGAGGCAAGGGAGGGAGGGAGGGAGTGTGTGTGTGTGTTGAATGGTGTGTGTGTGTGTGTGTGTGTGTGTGTGTGTGTTCAGTAATGGACATCTTCCAGTATCTTCCTCCCTCCCTCCCTCCCTCTCACACCCCAACCATCTTCCCCCTCCTCGGCCCTGCCACCCTCGCAGGCCCTCCACCAGAGCACCAGGCTGATTTCATTAGTTTTTGTTTCTCTCTCTCTCTCTCTCTCTCTCTCTCTCTCTCTCTCTCTCTCTCTCTCTCTCTCTCTCTCTCTCTCTCTCTCTCTCTCTCTCTCTCTCTTATTCATTTATTTCTCTTTTTGTACAGTGGGTGGTGGGAAATATAATCCACCGGGGGAAGTGTCCACCGGAAAAAATTCTAAGTTTCCCCCTGGGCGGTAATACCACCGCCCTGGCTTTTTTAGCTCTGCCCTCCTCAAATTCATTTTGATCGCCAGGGTGACAAGTGCCAGTATTTATTTCCCCTCAGTGTTCATGATGAATCTGTAATTCAGAAAATAATCAGAAAAAAAATACGTCAGAAACAATCATATCTGCAGAAGGATCAGATGAACCGATAGGTACTCTACATGTGGGGGCAGGAGTCTGGCTGAGTCAGACATGTTCACGCGAGAAATTGACGATCCAATTGTTTCTGGTTATTTTAGTGTTACGAGGCTTATGATAACTTATTATTTGTTAGGCTTTTCTGACAACTATTATTCATACACCCAATTAGTATGGTACTATTTAGTGTTACATAATGCACATATTGTAGTTATTTAAAAAAAAATGCAGTCATCCCTTACGGTGGCACATGTCAGACGTTGCCACTTTGTCTCACTTCAGAGGTCGGGTTACCTATATTGTTTTTAGTCATTTGGAGATGAGCTATCATCACGCCAAGACAACTCCCTCAATCATGCCGCCAGAGAGCCTGCAGATTGAGGTGGAGGTTGGAGTTGAAGTCATCCCCTTCCAACAAACAACTATGGTTGAAAATTCAGATGAATACTCTGAATGCCAGGAGACGACTCCAATCGTAATATTACTTGGCTCGGCAGTCTTTTTTTGCCTCATGATGATTATCGTACTTCTGCGAGTCTTGCAGATAATAAAAATGTAGGCTAGCCAGGTGACGGTTGCAAGGTGAAATGGGAGATGAAGATGGGGTAGTGGTCGCTGCCATGTACATCCTCTGATATTTCCCATCTGATGTCGAGGTATGCATCGGGGGAACTGAGTGAGAGGTCACTTATTGACCGTGTATCTGCTTGCATATTGTAGTGTGTTGGATGGCCGGTGTTTAATATGCAGATGTCTAGGTCTTCAATTACAGATGCAACAGTGAATCTCCTTGGGTTGGTTATGGTATCTTCCCATAGTGTATGGCGACTGTTGAAGTCGCCAACTATTAGGAAGGGTGAGGGCAGTTTGCGTACTAGTCTCAGGAGGTCTTGCTGATAAAAACATAAGAACATAAGAACGTAAGAGTCTGCAAGAAGCCGGTAGGCCTGTACAAGGCAGCTCCTTTGACCCTAAGCTCCCGTGTATCTAACCGCACCTAATATCGCTGTCCATGAATTTATCTAATCTATCTTTGAATGTGACAATTGTATTGGCACTCACCACATGACTGCTAAGCCTATTCCACTTATCTACCACCCTGTTAGTAAACCAATTTTTGCCTATGTCCCTGTTGAATCTGAATTTATCCAGTTTAATCCCATTACTTCGTGTCCTACCCGGTTCTCTTACAACAAAACCTTATGAATATCCCCCTTATTAAAGCCCTTCATCCATTTATAAACCTCGATCATGTCTCCACGCACCCTTCGCCTCTCTAGAGAATGCAAGTCTTTCCTCGTATGGCAAGTTTCTCAACCCCTGAATCATCTTAGTCATCCTCCTCTGCACCGATTCTAACATTTTGATATCCATTCTACAGTAAGGTGACCAGAACTGAACCGCATAGTCAAGATGAGGTCTAACTAATGCTAAATATAGTTTGAGGAAGACTTCGGCGCTTCTGTTGCTTACGCTCCTTGAAATAAATACCAGTACCCTATTTGCTCGTTTTCTAGCTTGAATGCATTGTGCCCTTGGACGGAGATCAGAGCTCACTAAGACCCCTAAATCTCTCTCGCACCCAGACCTGCTTATGAGAGTGTCATTTAAGCAATAGTTATGAGAGGGGTTGTTCCTACCTACACTTAGAATACTGCACTTCCCTACATTGAACTCCATCTGCCATTTATCCGCCCAGTCATGCAATCTGTTTAGTTCATCCTGGAGAATACTAGCGTCCTGATTCGACTCAATTACTCTACCGATCTTGGTATCATCTGCAAACTTACTGACATCACTACTAATTCATGTATCTAAGTCATTGATATAAATAGTAAACAAAAGTGGACCTAATACCGAACCTTGTGGGACCCCGCTCATAACACATCCCCAGTCAGATTGTTTACCATTGATTTGCACTCTTTCCTTCCTATTGCTAAGCCACGCCTTAACCCATTTCAAAACTTTACCCTCTACTCCGTGAGCCTGTAATTTAAGCAACAGTCGTTGGTGAGGAACTTTGTCAAACGCTTTACTAAAATCAAGATAGATTACATCATAATTTCCATCTCTGTCTATCGCCTCAAATACTTTATTGTAGAAGGACAAGAGATTGGTGAGGCATGACCTACCTTTCGTGAATCCATGCTGCGAGTCGTGAATTAAGCTATGTTTCTCTCGATGCTCCCGAATGTTCCTGGCTATTTTGGATTCCAGCATCTTGCCTATAGCCGATGTTAAGCTAATTCTGCGATAGTTTGAAGCTGATTGACTGGTGTACTGGGTGGAAGATACAGGGAGCATATAACGTAGGTACGTGATAGTGGATTTGAGCAGTAGACGCCTGCAATGGCGTGTTAAGTGAAAGCGGAGAGTGTGCTATGTCGTTGGAGATGAGAAGACTCGTACCTCCCGAAGGAGCTTGTGTGGGATCTGCTGGCGAGCCCATGGCACTGATTGTGCGGAGGCTGAGGACACGGGCGCCGGCAGGGCAGTCGCTTGCCGACGCCGGGCCATCAACCGCTACAAGAGGCTTAGAACAGGGTTCAACCATATTGCCTACAAGAAAGCACGAGCACAGGCAAGCCGGACACTAAAAGAAGCACGTCGATCCTCATTTGCCAGTTATGTATCCATACTAAACTCACAAACACAAATGACACAAGTGTGGAAGAGAGTACATAAAATTGCAGGAAAGTTTTCCTCAAGCCCACCACCTGCACTTAACATCAACAACAACATACTAGCAGGAAGCGCCGAAGTCGCCGACGCCATAGCCAGTGCATTCGCTGCTGTGTCTAAGCGGGACTCTAGACCTCCCGCTGTACGTCGGCATTTGGAAGAACAGGAGAGACGCCAGCTAGACTTTACATCATTGAACACTGAAATAGACAACGTTCCCTTCTCCATGCGGGAGCTACAATCAGCCCTCTTCCACTGCAATGACACGTTGCCGGGCCCAGATAATATCCCATATGCCATGATGAGACACCTCAGTCCTACCATCACGACCCTGCTGCTCCAAATATACAACAAAATTTGGCAGACAGGCATCATACCAAGTGGATGGCGCAAAGCCACTGTACTTCCCATCCGCAAACCTGGGAAGGATGGCTCACAGATCTTGCACTACCGGCCCATCGCTCTAACATCCTGCCTATGCAAATTCCTTGAGAAGATGGTTAATTTTCGCCTCGTACACCACCTAGAGAGTAATGGCCACCTGTCTCCCTACCGGTCAGGGTTTCGGAAGATGAAATCAACAGTGAACGCCCTTGTTCGTCTTGAGTCAGCTGTCTGCCGCTCGTTTACAGAAAAAAACAGCACATGATGTGCATGTTCTTTGACTTCGAGAAGGCTTACGATACAACATGGAGATATGGGATACTGAAATAGCTCCATGCCTTTGGTCTCCGTGGACGGATGCCAAAGTTTATTAAGGGGTTTCTTGAAGAGAGGACTTTCCAAGTCAGAGAAACTCTTACTCACCACCCTATGAACAGAAGGAAGGAGTTCCACAGGGAAGCGTTCTAAGTGTCACCCTTTTTGCTGTAGCTATAAATGGCATTACAACGTTGCTCCCTGAGGGGGTGCCGTCCTCCCTCTACATCGACGACCTGGCAATCTGGTTCTCGGCGACTCGGATGTCCACCGCAGAGCGAAGACTACAAAACGCCATCGACAGGACATCCACATGGGCGGAGAAACATAGCTTCCGATTCTCACCATCCAAGTCGGTTGCCATGCACCTCTGCCGCCTGAGAGGCCACCATCCACGTATACATGTTGTGGAAGAACACAAGTTCTTGGGGCTTTTGTTCGACAGGCGCCTCACATGCCTTAAAGCCTTAAAAACGAAGTGCATGAGATCGCTCGATCTCTTTCGTGCCCTGTCGTGCACCTCATGGGGCGCTGACCGCACAATACTCCTACGCCTTTACCAGGCACTCATCGGGTCGAGACTGTCCTACGGCTGAGAAGTGTACACGTCGGCAATCACCTCCCGCCTCTGCACACTAGACACAGTCCATCATGCAGCAGTTAGACTGTCAACTGGTGCCTTTAAATCAACCCCATATCAAGTCTCTTAGTTGACGCAGGAGTGCCATTCTTAAAACCTTCAGAGAGATGGACTTCTGATTAAGAACTGGTACAGACTACAACGCCAACCTAACAACCCTGCCTACACTGTTGCCATAGACACAACTGTAGATATAGAATACAGAAACAAACCTCTTCTACCTCGCCCCTTTGGTCTCCGTGTCCGGAATGTCATTGGGGACCTCTCACTACCATACTTCCCTATAGCAGTATATCAGGTACCTCCCATCGCACCGTGGGAGTTCCCAAACACACATTTCTGCCGGTAGTTTAACTTTACCAAAGCAAGCATCTCGACATCAACTGCTCGACAGTTGTTTCTGTCCCACACAGCTAGTCACGCTACGTCTGTACCAGTATACACGGACGGCTCCAAATCCGATGCTGGCGTTGGATTTGGAGCGGTCTTTCCAGACTTTTCCCGTTCTGGAACTTTGCCTGCTATTGCCTCAATTTTTACCGCAGAACTATTCGCCCTTGTTTTAGCAATTCGCACCGTCACTTTACCTGTTGATACTTTTACTGTCTACTGTGACTCTCAGGCAGCCCTGTCTGCAATAGAAGATTTTAGGAGTATCCACCCTATAGCTCTAGATATTTTTAGCTGGCTAGTTTTAACAAAAAGGCGTGGGCATCAGGTGACCTTCTGTTGGGTACCTGCCCACGTCTCTGTGCGTGGTAATGAGGAGGCCGATGAGGTGGCGCGGGCCGCTGCTTCTTGTCCTCCCTCACAGTGCGCTCTCCCACTTAAGGATTTGCATCCCACCGTGCGGTCCGCACTCAGGGGTGTGTGGCAGCGCACGTGGGCGGCAGTAGCTGCCACGATGAAAATGGGGGAAGTTATAACCAGGGCTGTGCGTCCCTGGTCGTATTCCCACATAAAAAATCGTAAGAAGGAGACCGTCCTGGCCCGCCTTAGGGTGGGTCATATTCGATACACACATGGCTTCCTCATGTCCCGGGGAGTTCAGCCCTACTGTGACGACTGTTTGGTCCCCCTGACTGATCGGCACTTGCTGGTCGAGTGCCCCAGTCTGGGAGACCTGCGAGAGCGGTACCTCCCCCGGTGTCGAGATGGAGATGGGAGCTTCTCTCTCTCTTTGGTGCTGGGGGAGAAGGCACTCTCCCCGGGACATGACGTGTATGGCTTCCTACAGGAGGCTGGCGTCCTCCACCTCCTGTAGGTTTTATTGACTCCTAATCGTTGTTTTTATCTTGTATTTTACCTTTAACCGGCTTTATATAGTTCTATTAGTTTATTTTTTGTAACGTTTTTAATTTTTGAGTGGATTTGTATAGTTTTTCTATCATGTTTTTATCGGTTTAATATAGTTTTAAAACAAACATTTTAAATGCACTAGATCCGGCGCCATATGACCCTGCAGTTGCGGCGTCAAGTCACAACGCCTCCTTATAATCAATTCTACTAGCTCCCCTGTGTTTGTTTTCAGCGGTCCAATTTTCTCCCGTGTTTTTGTTCTATACATCTGAAAAAAGCCCTTAGGATTACCTTTCGCCTCATTTGCTACTTTGATCTCATAGTCCCTTTTTGCTATCCTGGTATTTTTCTAGATCTAGATAGTTCGACGTACCGGACCCTGAGATGTGTTTCACCATTCTTTATTTTCTGATAAATTCCCTTCTTTAACCCTATCTCGTGTTTTGGTCCACGAGTCATCCACTTAGGGTCATTGTTTTCTTTTCTAAGTGTTTGCTGTGGTATATGCTGTCTTTGCCCCTCTACTATTACTCTAACTAAATTATTGTAAGACATTTCTACCTGGTTCTCCTAGCTCTCCAATCCGCAGTTCTGGCTCCCATGAGTCCCTAAATTATCCCAGTTTACCCCTTCAAGATATCTTCGAAGCCCCTCGTAAATTGCTCTTCTAAAATCTGGCACTAACACTGGGTTTGGTTCGCGGGTTACCGCCCAGTCTAAGCTAAAACAAACCGTTCTGTGGTCACTATTTCCTAACTCTCCCCCCACCTCCAACTCACGTAGTAAATTCCCATTATTAGTTAGGACTAAGTCTAATATGTTATCTCCTCTGGTAGGCTCAGTAACTACCTGCTTAAGGAAATTATCTTGTATAACTTCAAGAAAATCCTCGGCTCCCAGGTCACCCACTAGGTCTTCCCAGTCTATATTCCTATAATTAAAGTCCCCCATTACGCAGACATTTCTACTCCTACTCGCCTTGACAATCTCCTGCAGTAATATACTCGTGTCCTGCCTGTTAAGGTTGGGTGGCCTGTACATAACTCCTAGAGTTAGTTTTTCTTTCCCTTTGTAAACGTCCACCCAAACTGATTCTGATTCCATGCTAGTTTTGACTGAATTATTAACTAGACAATTAAGTGAGTCTTTAACATATAGCGCAACTCCACCTCCCTTTCTGCCCCTTCTGTCTTTGTGAAACATCTGATAACCCGTTATTTCAAATTCTGACTAAAATTTCTATTAGCAGTGTCTATCCATGTCTCAGTGATCGCTATTATGTCAAAATTTTCTGAACAAGCTTCACCCCTTAGTAAGTCTATCTTGTTTCTGAGGCTCCTGCTGTTAGTATAGAAGATTCTTAGCCCGTCCTCTGTTACTCCCCTATAATAACTTCTAAGCTGCCTGGTTATATTATGAGCTAGATGTCCTCTCTCATTACTCCTCCCATTGCTCCCTTTACTCCTCCCCCCCTCGCCTATACTAAACAATCACGTGTTTATTCCAGTACCGCAAAGATTTCACGAAACTAGATAGGCTTGTAGTAATCATGTTGAGCAAGTTTAGGATTTGAGTCTTGTTCAAGTGTAGTCATTGCCTCATCCTGTCTGGGTCCTCACTGCCAAGTTCTCGAGCATTTAACGGTAGCAAGCTGTAACACACTTTCCCTTTGTCTCCGAGCTAACCACTGACGAACCAACAAATGCTACGGTCGCTGATCCAATCAGCGCCCAGAATACAGAACACCGTGCTCTGGTTGGTCGCCTCCCATCCATCAGCCAATCGTGTGCCGTGTACAATCACGCGTGGGCAAACTAGCTCAAGTGGAAGCGGCCGTTGCTACGTTTTCCATACGTGTGAGTCTTTGTCTACTCATCTGTTGTACGCTACGTATTTTATTTCAATTTAATATTCTTTTAATTTTTTTTTTTTTTTTTTTTTTTTTTTTACGTCGTTGCCTGTTGCGCCGGTAGGCATCTTCCTGGTGGGGCCTGATGGTCGGCCCAAGGCTTCTTCCAGTTGGGGCCTGATGGTCGGCCCAGCCCGTTCTGGCGCAGGCGAGTGTTTATAGTGGCGCCATCTTGCATTGGCTCATGCTGCCCCCCGGAACTCGTTCTTGATTCGCTTGGACGGCTTCCTCTAGAGTCCGGGTTGATGGGTGGTCTTCAGGACAGCATGGGTAGTTTAGCCACTCGGCGGTGACTGAAAATCCGAGTGGTAGCGTGGGATTCGAACGCGTCGTCCATCACGCGGTGAATGTGAGCCCAGTACGCTACCAGTTCGGCCACCGCCTACCCTATATGTTCGTATTAATATTTTCTTATTCTTTTATATATTGTTTACAATTTCTTTTGGATAGAAACTGCTTCTATCACTGCAAAATAAGTAAAATAATATATATATATATATATATATATATATATATATATATATATATATATATATATATATATATATATAAATATATATATATATATATATATATATATTATATATATATATATATATATATATATTTATATATATATATATATATATATATATATATATATATATATATATATATATCTATATATATATATATATATATATATATATATATATATATCTATATATATATATATATATATATATATATTAAAATACCTCTATATCGCAAAATCCCGCGATATAGCGAAAAATCAGCGATACGAACCTAAATATTTAACACGCATATTTGTGTTGGCTGCTGGGGGGACGGGGGAGCCGAGTGTGCAGGGGAGGGAAGTGAATCAAGTGTAATTGTTAGTGTTGGTGTGTTGTGGTGACAAGTGAGTGTGTATATGTTTTCTGAATGAGTCTATTGTACCGCAGTCTAAAATCTGTTGAGGGAGGCTGTTCCAGTCACGTATGGTGCGTGGAAAGTATGAGGGCTTGTATGCATCAGTATTAGTGTGATATGTTTGGTATTTATGGATGTGTGTGTTACGAGTACGTTGACTGTTTGCGTTTTGTAAGTATGTGTGTGGATCAATGTCATTGTGAGTGTTTGTGATCTTGTACATACGTGTAAGAATGTGTGCTTGTCTGCGTATGTGAAGAGGTTCCATGTTTATCTGTTGTTTGATCCGTGTTGTGATGCCAGGCGTTCGAGTGTAATTGTTTGTAATGAACCTAGACGCCTTGGTGTTGAGTTGTTCTAACCTATCAATGTTTCTGTGTGTGTAAGGATCCCACACCGTGGAGCAGTATTCCAGTGTTGGTCTCACAAGTGTGTCATAAGCTATGTGTTTAATGTCAGGTGTGCAGTTATGTAAATTCCTCCTCAGGAACCCCAGTGTTCTGTTGGCTGTGGCACTGATATGGTCTATGTGAGTGATGAATTTCAAGTTAGTTGAGAGATGGATGCCAAGGTACTTGTGTGTATGAACTGATTCTAAATCTGAATTATGGAGAGTGTTGGTGTGATGGATGGGGTTGTGCGCTCTGGTGAATCTTAATAGTTTGCATTTATCTGGTCGGAGGTGCATTTGCCAGGTGCGCTCACACCGCTCGAGGGCGTCCAAGTAGTTTCGTAGTAGTTTGCAGTCGTCAGTAGTCTTTACTGCTCTAAACAGTAAACGATCGTCGGTAAATAGTCTAGTGGAAGAGTTAGGCGTTGACAGTGGAAGATCGTTAATGTACTATCGGATCGACTCATAACCGATCCACTAGTGAGTGAAAAAACGAATATGCTTGACCGATGAGTTTAGTCTCCCGGAGGCACTTAATCCGCAGGAAGCCGGTGGGGAGGGACCCGGGTCACTCCGCCCACCGCCAGGATGGAAGCTGCCCTGGCTGTCCACTCAGACTCTCTCGACCCACGCAGTGACAGATGGTCCACCTATTCCTCATTTCTTAATTTTATTAATTATACTGAATCTGTGAGTTTCACCCTTATTATGAAAAGAGATATACACAATCTATAAAATGATCTTATAAGCAGAGAGAGAGAGAGAGAGAGAGAGAGAGAGAGAGAGAGAGAGAGAGAGAGAGAGAGAGAGAGAGAGAGAGAGAATTTGATTTGATTTGATAAATTTATTACGCCTCATGGCGACAAACAAAATACAAGTTCAATATCCACAGATGTCTCGTAGGACAAGTTGAGATACACACACACACACACACACACACACACACACACACACACACACACACACACACAAAAAAAAAAAAAAAATATGAGACTGAAAGATTCACATTTAATATCCCCCAAAATAAGGAAATCTTATGAGCATTAAGTCCAAATTATCATCCTGAAGTAGATATTTACAAACATTAGTTAAATCCTGTCCTTGCCGTAATAGGTCTTTCACTGTGGGGCAGGCAAGACAATAATGTTGAAGGGTGTTAGCGTTCACTTGGTCACATAGTTTGCATGTAGAATAGTGTGGCATATCCTCGACCTGGGAGATCTGCCACACTGGTCGATAACCCAACCTAATCCTTGCACTCACGACATTGTGTCTACGGACCATGAGGCCATGACGACGATATTTGTGTTTTGTGTCCATGAAGGCGTCGTAATGTCGGATGGATACACTGTCAGCACGCTCAGAGTTCCTGCGATTCACCACACGGGCGTTGACGTCTGACATCAGCGTATTCCTGTAGCACCGTAAGGAGAGCGGGACACGCACTGCAGGAAGGTTAAGGCCACACACAGCCTTAGCGAGACCGTCCACAGTATCATTGGCCGTGAGTCCAACATGAGACGGCACCCACACAACCAACGCTCTGTCCCGTGCGGTGGCTAGTCGACGTAGGATATCTTGAACCACGTGATCGTAAGCGGGTCTCGGAGATGAAAGGGCGAGAAGGGCAGACTTGGAGTCGCAGATGATCACCCCACTCAGTCCCCTGTCAGTAAGGAGGGTAACAGCATCCAACAAGCCGTTCAGCTCACAGTAGGTGGAAGACGTCGAATTGGGTAAACGACGGCCAACCCACCGATCTCCCGGCGGCGCCACAGTGGGGGAGAACACAGCACACGCCGCACTCCTGTCCGCCTGCAGTGAGCCATCAACGTAGAGATGGTGTGCAGCAGGAACCGAAGCAGACACACTGGCGATGGCCTCAAGGGACAACTGCTTCTGTAGGAGAGTATGGTCAGTTTTAGATGTACGAGTGAAGGAGATGCGTGGATTAGGTACTCGCCAGGGTGGCAAACCAGGAGCAACCTCGACTGCAGGGACATCAATGGCGAGCCTTCGGAGATCAGCACATACCATGCGGACAAGTGTGCGTCCGCCTGGCCGAAGTGGAAGTCGGCGCGTGTTCGGGTCGAGTGCCGCTCGGATGACATGAGTGTAGTGAGGAGCAAGTTGGGGAAGATGCAAACACTTGATGCTGAAGTACGTGACATTCATGTAGATCCTATCAACAAGTGGAGTCAAAGTTAGCTTTGACAGCATATTGACTATTCTGGTCGAAGTTGGGCAACCCAGGATAAACCGCATGACTTTGTTTTGAAAATTTTCAAGTGGTTGCAGTGATGCCCTGGAAAGCTGGCAGAGAGCAGGGGAAAGATAGTCGACAACTGATCGAAGAAACACTATGTAGATGGTCTTGGCTACAGGGATAGAGACTCCTTTCATATTGTTTGCAAGCCACTTGACAGGGATGAAGCGCTGCTCTAGTCTGTCCAGTAGCTCCTTAACGATGGGATGGATACGTTGTTGTGCAGGCATAGCTGGGGTGATGCGCACGGGTGAACCTAAGTAGGTATACTGTGTGCAATGAGGGACAATACTGCCTCCCACGGTGAAGACAGGGAGTGTCTGAGGGTTGCGTGTAGAGAAAATCCTACTCTTCTCCGGGGAAATAACGAGGCCACAAGCAGTTGAGGATGCATAGAATGCATGAAGGAAGTGCTGAAGATCCATGGGTGAGTAGGCGTGGATGCAGATGTCGTCAGCATAACAAGTAATTGCAATGCCAGGGCTGTCAGGAAGGAGAGAAAGAAGGCGATGCATGAGGACGGTGAAGAGAAATGGACTTAGTACGCCACCCTGTGGAGTACCCAAATCGAAGCCTTTAGAGGTACCGCACGCGCCCCTAGAAAGGACCCGAGCAGTTCTGTTGCTGAGGTAGCTACGTATCCATCTCAACAAACTTCCCTTAACACCAAAGGCCACAAGCTGATCAAGTATGACTTCTCTACTCGCAATATCAAAAGCGCTCTTAAGATCGATAAATGCTGCAACACTGGTGGGTGAAAGGCGGGAATAAAGCTCACACAGGCAGTGGTGCGTCCCCCGCTGAGGCAGGAAACCATACAGTCGCGGCGAAAGCTTGTTTTGCAGGCGGAACATCTGACGGTTAAGGAAGATCCGTTCAAGCACCTTGCTGAAGCACGACGTCAGGGAGATGGGGCGGAATTTATCAGTACCGGGTTTGGGTATGGGCACTATGGTGCTAGAGGTCCACGCCCGAGGTACACAACCCTTCCGAAAACACGAGTTAAAAAGCTGCAGCAGGGGATCGCCAGGAACTTTCTGGAGAAGACGTAGGACAGAGTAAGTGATCCCGTCATCACCAGGTGCTGATGACGTACCTCGAGTCAGGGCACGCTGCAGCTCATCAGACGTGATGGGAACGTCATCCTCCTCATCTGTCCGCAACAGAGCGTCCACCAGGCGGAGAGAACGAAGGCTTGCGTGTGAGGAGAGTGCAGCTTGTAGAGGTGCTGGAAGGTTGCCAGGTCGTGATTGTGCATACCAGGAGTCAGTAAGGGACTCGGCATATTCCGTTGGACTGTGATGGAGAGCAGTGCAAGGCTTTTTCTTTACAATCTTGTTAATCTTGTGCCACATGGAACCCACGCTGGTGAGATGATTGATGCTGTCAGTAAAGTTGTGCCACGAGTCAGTCTGGGCATGCTGTTGGAGAGTCATCAGCTCGTCTCGAGACGTCTGGTACTGGTGAAGATGGGCAGGGGTTGGGTCTCTCTGAAAAGCAGGGCCGTGCTCCACGCCTTCCTTTCTGCCTGAAGCACACGGTCATCGAGTGGCCCGATACGAACCCCAGGTCGACGGGTGAGATGAGGCCGGGTGACATACCGGGTGTAAAAGTCATGAGTGGACTTCACCAGCGAGGAATACAACTCATCAGGGAAGCTGGTGTTAAATGTAGGAAGCATAGTAGTCATGTAGGAGATGTATGTTGGACAGTATTTTGGAGGTATCTGGATGCGGGTGCGGGCGTGAGAGGGAGGGGGTGTTGCTGGTACGGAGTATCGGAGGCCCACAGCAACGTGGTCGGAGAACAGCACGGGGATGGAGGAACACTTGACACGTGGAGCTACCAGTCCTGACGTAAAGATGTGGTCCAGGGTACCTCCACGGGAGTGGGTGGCGCCGCCAGTTTCCCATCGTGTGAGTCGGTATCGTCTGACGAAATCAAGGAGTCGAGGCCCATTCCGGTTCGGAGCTGGAAAAGAGTCACCAAGTTCAGGAAAGCGGGCATTAAAATCACCCATGTACACAATGCCACCAAGTGTTGGAAGGGGCAAGGCCGCCAAGTTTATTCTTCCCGGGGCAGAATAGACATTACATAAACGAATCTTGCCGTGTCCCATCGCTACCTCCAGGAGTTGAAAGGTCATGTCTGCTTCAACGGAGGTACGAAGCAGCTGGTGTGGTACTGAGGAGTGTACATATGTGACGAGACCGTTTCGAACTGGGTGGACGTAAGAAACGTAGCCAGTAAGTGAGGGAGCTTGTCTGTCACCAATAAGAGGACCAACAAAGGCCTCCTGAATGAATATGACTGTCGGGGAGTGCTCGTTAACATATCCCTTCAAAGTTGAGAGTCTTGCCAGATCTCTTAAACCGCAGGCGTTCCAGGAGATGACATGAAGCTCAATATTACGTGCGAACTCTACCCTTCGGTACACGGAAGCCAGACGTGGAAGAGATGGTGGGGCGCGCACGAACACGCTGTGCCCCGCCCAGGGGGGAGGAAGGTGTCAACGAATCCATACCCTTCTTCTCTAGGTGGGAAACGATGGCGTCAAACTTCTCGGTGAGTGTGGTGACCGTAGCAATCATTGCCTGCTGCCCTTCAACAAGTGTGGTGAGTGTGGTGTCTGTGAAGACTTATTTGGCGGCGAGATCAACAAGGCTAGTCTGGAGTGCATCACACCGCTCTGCGAGTGAGTTGCAACGAGTCGTTAGAGCAGCAACAGCCTCACGAAGCTCACGAATCTGTGCTGACTCCGAGGAGACAGAAGCTTCATAATGCGGGGTTTGAGGCAACGAGGCTGGCGGAGGAGGAAGAGGCGAGGCTGCTGGTTGCCTCGCCGAGCGCTTGATACAGCCGTGCTATACATTAACTCACTGCTTGTTACACCGAGGACACTTCCAGTTGATGTTCGTAGATGCGGGCAGGTCGAATTGTTCGGTGGCTGCGGTGGCTGAAGGTGAGACAGGAGGCGGTTGAGGAGCGACGCGGTGTGAGCAGGTGCTAGAGTCGTGGCCACTAGCGCACCAAGCACATTTTTCTGACGCACTGCAGTAGCGGGAGATGTGTCCGAATTCCCAATATCGGAAACACAATGGACGGTCATCACTAATTCTACGGATGTCACAGTCGGGGAGGCAGGGGAGGAAACTGAAGGAAAAGCTGGAGAGTGGCGGATCAGTCAGGCTCCGAGACAACAATGCGGTTGATAGGTAAAACGTCTTGACGAAAACGTCGGGCAGAGTGAACACCAGGGAGTTCCAGGGCGAAGGAGGGATCAACACCGACAGGGTACCGAGTTATCAAAGAGTTAGGATATTTCCTGGGCCTCTCAGGGGAGTCTTGCACATCAAGAATGACAGAGACAAACTCACCCTTTGCTACTCGCTCCACGATGTCCTGGCGGCACCTTGCAATATAGACGAACCGTGATGTCACAGATGCCATCTTCACCTCGGCGATATCCCGCTCAAGCTGGAATGTTTTATTGACCTCCGCAAGCCAACGAAGCTTAATCTCCACTGGTAAACGCTCCCTAAAAGCAAGCTTCACGTAATCAGCACGGGGAGCAAATGCTGGTAGGGGAGGTTTGATAGGAGCAGCAGCTGAGGTGCGTTGAGGAGGCGGCGGCAGCAGAGAAGTGGGTGTGGAGGGTTCACTGTGTTTTGGTGTCTTGGTAGCGGGTAGGTGTGTCTCGCTGTCACTGTCTGTTGTCTCACCCACAGACCGCTTGCCCGGGTTGGCACGGCGGGAGCCGTCAAGCTTCGAAGCAGCTTCAACAGAATCACTTGACACTGACGAGGGTAGAAGTGGCCAGTGTTTCACGCTTGCGTCCTCGTCTTCACTGAATGCAAGATCCATCTGGACGTCAGCAACAGTGCCGGGACCAGAGTACTCCATGACGGCAACGATGAACTATAGCAAGGGGCAAACAGCCACACGTCTTCACCCAACCGTAGGTTGGGCTAGACGAGAGAGAGAGAGAGAGAGAGAGAGAGAGAGAGAGAGAGAGAGAGAGAGAGAGAGAGAGAGAGAGAGAGAGAGAGAGAGAATTACAACTACTGCTACTACTAATATAACTGCTACTTACTATTACTGCTACTACTAGGTATAACTACTACTGCTACTACTACTACTACATGTGCCGCTTTAGCGTGCGGTATAACCGGCCATTTACACTCCAGCGCGCAATTCATTGTGCAGTGTTGCTCAGCTACAGGAACCTTACACTGCAGAACGATAACACAGCAAGTTGAATGGTGCTGAATAAAGTTTTATAATTATCCAGAAGACTTTTCTCGTCAAAATGGCACGTCTATAGACATCATTTACCATCACTGCAGTCATATAGCAGAATGAGTTATGTCAATGTTTTCGGTGATGTAAGGCGGATAGCGATGTGGGTGTTCGTTGATTGTCCTTTTATACAGACTGGCCAGGAGCACTCGGCGACAAAACAACACAAGCTGAGGTCTCCGGAAACAGGTCAGGCGGTCATTACATAGCTTAGACTACGGTGACTGAACAGGACATTAATCAGGTCAGGAGCACTCAGGTAACAATCAGCTCATTATGTGCCTTAGACTACACATAGTGGCCCATGGGCCTATACACTACATACGCACGCTGAAGTAGGAACCTTTTACTACCAGGGATTAAATGATTTCGATTGTTAAATGATTGAAATAAAGTTTATTACAATAGAGTAAATTATATATTTTAATAGATATGGATTGACGAAGAAAAAAAACATTTGTTAATCATATTACATGGTTTTATATTTTGATGACAATAATTGTTACCAGGTGAATGATAAGCTGTACATAATATTTATTACTCTCTCTCTCTCTCTCTCTCGTTCGTGCATTTTGACCTAATAGCTCGTCCAGTCCCCATTTTTTTCATTCACCTCTCTTACCCTTTCAGGCATTGACTCAACGATATTTTGAATGATATGAGGCTTCTGTCGTAGCCCCTCCCATTCCCTCTGTGTTCCATTAACTGCTGGGGTTGCCTTTCCCTGGTTTTATCACAGCTGTTCACGACGTAACCCCAAACATTTTCAATTGGGTTGCAGACGCAACCCCTAGGAGGCCATTCTAGTAAAATTATTTCATCGGAGTAGTTTTGAAACCACTCCCTTACTATCTTGGCCATGTGAATAGGGCATCTATCTTGGACGTAAACAATTGGTCCAGGCCTTAAAGGAAAATTTCTCCTCAAAGATGGCACAAGGAAGTCATCTAAAATTTCAATATACTTGGCGCCTGTGAACCGACCTTCGAATTTTCTTATGTCACCCACACCGTCCATGGATATCCATCCAAAAATGCTGCAAGTGACATGACCGCTCCTCGTTTCTTCATATATGTTTCTCTGGTCATAACTAAAAGGAAGAGCTGATATATCATTAATGAGGTTGCCTGAAAGGATACGTTTACACCAAATGATGAAACTGGTAGCAACGCTTCTTTGTGGCGACTGTGATGAAATCAACAAAGTAAAATATCTGTTGAATGGCCTTGAAGAATAGGAAAACCTTATTAATAGCATATTGAACCAAGAAAAAAATATTGCACTTGAGTGAAAACATACCGAGTGTTGTCTCTTCTTCAGACGCGTAGTCTACCATGGTCGGAGGAGCGAAATGTCTTTTCATCTGAAAACACAACCTTGACCAAAAGTCTAGGCCTCTTGTGTTCATGCAGATTGGCAAACTGCAGTCTTGCAGCTCAATGTTCATTTCTTTTCATTTTCTCACAAAATGAATCCCTACAATGGATCTGGCATCATGGTTTGTCATGGAGACATCCAGTTGCAGCCGCTCCCTCAATTCCACAGCGCTGGTAACGGGTTCTCCACCATCCCCCATCGCCACAATCATTGCATCTTGCTCGGGAGTAGTGACACGAGGGCGTGGCTGTTTCGCTGATAATATAAAGCATTTTACAAGTATTGAAAATTAAACAATTCATTGCATCAACTAGTACTTCAAAGAGAGAGAGAGAGAGAGAGAGAGAGAGAGAGAGAGAGAGAGAGAGAGAGAGAGAGAGAGAGAGAGAGAGAATGTGGATGTGTGTGTGTGTGTGTGTGTGTGTGTGTGTGTGTGTGTGTGTGTGTGTGTGTGAACAAAACAACTTATACTTACGTAGGTTGGTCAAATGTCCGCTCTCGTCATGACGCTTGAGCCACTTCATGACAGTTGTCTTGGACAAATCCTCGGCGATGGCCCGGTGGCTGTAGCCAAAGTCCCGTAACTTAACTATGTTGGCACGAACAACTAGTGCTGTCTCGTCTGTTCATCGTGAAGACTGAACAGAGACTGACCAGACAATTACCACATTATCACAACTGCTTTCCCACTCAACCCATGGTCTTACACCTGACATTAGTTTGCATAGCCTCTCAAGGGAATATCTAAAACATTAATTTCTCCGAGCCGCCACCTTCGTGTTTACAAATTATCTCCGAATCTGAGAATTTATGAAGAATTTATAGATTTACCCATGTTCCTCCTCCTCCTCCTAGTACTACTACTCTTATTACTACTATTAATAATAATGATAATAATATATTACCAGTATAAATAATAATAATAGTAATAGTGTTATGAATACAGTCAGCTGACGCCTAGGGGTTGATTTGTGTTGAAAATATAGCTAACTGTGACATGTTATAATTGTAAGTTTGCTGGAGTAGGTAGGAAGACACCTACCGAACGGGCGCAAGCCACTCCCGGTGAGGTATATATATATATTTATATATATATATATATATATATATATATATATATATATATATATATATATATATATATATATATATATATATATATATATATATATATATATGGGAGGTGAAAAGGAGCTGAAGCCTCCAAAGACCCTTCCCATGTCCTCACTAACCGTTTCCCTATTGTCTCACCAACACCAGAGAGTAGTTCAGCATGCTCTCTAAAGACAGATCCTCTCTTTATCCACACCACACTACATTCAAACAACATATACAGTATACACCTTTTCCCAAAATTCAAATTTCAAAATGGCGCACCTACAACAAGCCTCGGAGTCCCCGCCTGGGGGGGGGGGGGACCACAAATTCCCCAAGGGAGGACTCCCTTTCGGGCTACCGGCCTGAGAGGAGTCTTATTAACTCCTCGAACCTCTTTCTTATCAATTTCTGCAACATTCGCGGTCTTCGTTCTAATTTTCATTCTGTGGAACATCATCTCCTCCTCTAAAACTCAACTTCACTTCCTTACCTAAACACAGGTTTCTGATGCTACTGACAGCAATCTCTACTCTGTTCCCTCCTACTATATCCTAAATTTCAATCCAAAGCTTGATGTTGCGCCTACGTGCGCAACGACATCACTTGCTCTCGTGCCCACAACCTTGACTCTTCTGAATTTTCTACCATCTGGCTAAGACTTCATTGTCATTCTATTACTAAATACATCTGTGCTGTTTATCTCTCACCTAACTATGTAAAATTCTTTGACTATTTGAATTCTAAAGTGGAGCACATCTTGACCCACTCTCCCTTCGCTGAAATCTCCATCCTAGGAGATTTCAACGTTCACCACCAGCTTTGGCTTTCATCTTCTTTCACTGACCATCCTGGTGAACAAGCCTACAACTTTGCTATCCTCAACGACCTAGAGCAGTTGGTTCAGCACCCTACACGTATTCCCGACCGTCTTGGAGACCGGCCCAACATTCTAGACCACTTCCTTACCTCAAACCCTTCTGCTTATTCTGTCAAACTGTTCTCTCCGTTGGGCTCCTCCGATCACAATCTTATTTCTGCATCCTGTCCTATCGCTCCTGTACACCCTCTGGACCCACCGAAGAGGCGATGCTTCTGGCATTTTGCTTCAGCTCGGTGGGACGACCTGAGGATGTACTTTTCCGATTTCCCGTGGAATGATTATTGCTTCCAGGATAGAGACCCCTCTGTGTGTGCTCAGCACATCACAGAGGTGATTGTCTCTGGAATGGAGGCATACATTCCTCGTTCTTTATCTACTCCTCATGCTAAAATGCCTTGGTTTAATCACGCTTGTTCTCGTGCTGTCAATGATAGAGAGGCAGCTCACAAAAGGTACCAGAGCCTTCAAACTAATGCTAATTATGAACTTTACATTTCTGCCCGAAATCGTGCCAAATCTATTCTCCGACTAACCAAAAAATCTTTCATTAATAGAAATTGCTAAAACCTTGCTTTTTCTAACTCTTACCGTGACTTCTGGCATCTAGCCAAAAACATCTCCTCCAACTTCACTTCTTCATCTTTCCCTCCACTCCTCAGTCCTGACGACAACACTGCCGTCTCATCTATCTCTAAGGCTGAACTCTTCTCTCAAACTTTCTCTAAAAACTCCACTCTGGACGATTCTGGGCATATTCCTCCTACTCATCCCCCCTCTGACTCCCTTATGCCTGTTATAAAGATTCTTCAAAATGATGTTTTCTATGCCCTCTCTGGCCTCAATCCTCAGAAGGCTTATGGACCTGATGGAGTGCCTCCTATTGTCCTTAAAAACTGTGCCTCCGTGCTGTCACCCTGCCTGGTCAAACTCTTTCGCCTCTGCCTGTCAACATCTACCTTTCCTTCTTGCTGGAAGTATGTCTTCATACAGCCTGTGCCTAAGAAGGGTGACCGCTCCAATCCCTCAAACTACCGTCCTATAGCTTTACTTTCTTGTCTATCTAAAGCTTTTGAATCAATCCTTAACCGGAAGATTCAAAAGCACCTTTCCACTTCTGACCTTCTATCTGATCGCCAGTATGGGTTCCGCAAGGGGCGTTCTACTGGTGATTTCCTAGCCTTCTTAACTGACTCTTGGTGATCCTCTCTTAGCCGTTTCGGTGAAACCTTTGCTATTGCACTAGACATATCAAGAGCTTTTGATAGGGTCTGGCACAAATCTTTGCTTTCCAAACTACCCTTCTACGGTTTCTATCCTTCTCTCTGTACCTTTATCTCCAATTTCCTTTCTGACCGTTCTATTTCTGTTGTGGTAGACGGTCACTGTTCTTCCCCTAAATCTATTAACAGTGGTGTCCCACAGGGTTCTGTCCTATCTCCCACTTTTTCTGTTGTTCATTGATGATCTTCTTTCCAAAACGAACT
>NC_066514.1:8051937-8054437 GCF_024679095.1 Eriocheir sinensis
ATTATTATTATTATTATTATTATTGTTATTATTATTGTTATTAACATTATCTTTACTATTTATTATTATTATTATTAATATTATCATTATTTTTATTATCACTACTTATATTATTGTTTATAATTATACTTACCAAAAATTCCTTCATTGATAGAGAATGCCAAAACCTTGCTTTTTATAATTCTTCCCGTGACTTCTGGCATCTAGCCAAAAATATCTCCTCCAACATCACGTCTTCATCTTTTCCTCCTCTCCTTAGTTCTGACGGCAGCACCGCCGTCTCATCTATCTCTAAGGCTGAAGTCTTCTCTCACACATTCTCTAAAAACTCCACTCTGGACGAGTCTGGACATATGTATTCTTCCTACTCATCCCCCTCTGACTCCTTTATGCCTGTTAATAATATTCTTAAGAATGACGTTTTCTATGCCCTCTCTCGCCTCAATCCTCAGAAGTTTATGGACATGATGGAGTGCCTTCTATTGTCCTTAAGAACTGTGTTTCCGTGCTGATACCCTGCCTGGTCAACCTCCTTCGCCTCTGCCTGGCAACATCTACCTTCCTTCCTGCTGAAGTATGCCTTTATGCAGCCTGTACCTAGGAAGGTGGCTGCCCAATCCCTCAAACTACCGTCCCATAGCTTTGCTTTCTTGTCTATTTTACAGCTTTTGAATCAATCTTAACCGGAAGATTCAAAAGCACCTTCCACTTCTGACCTTTTATCTAATCGCCAGTATGGGTTCCATGAGGAGCGTTCTACTGGTGATCTCCTTGCCTTCCTAACTGACTCTTGGTCATCCTCTCAGCCGTTTCGGTGAAACCTTTGCTACTGCCCTCGACATATCACACGCCTTGGATAGGGTCTGGCACACATCTTTGCTTTCCACACGTCCCTCCTACGGTTTCTATCCTTCTCTCTGTAACTTTATCTCCAGTTTCCTCTCTGTCCGTTCTATTTTCGCTGTGATAGACGGTCACTGTTCTTCCTAAACCTATTATTAGTGGTGTTCCGCAGGATTCTGTCCTATCTCCCACTCTTCTGTTGTTCATTGATGATCTTTCCAAAACGAACTGTCCTATCCATTCTTACGCCGATGACTTACTCTGCATTACTCAACTTTTTATTATTATATACTTGAACTCTTTCAAGAGGAGGTATCAGGACACCCTTCCTCCCGAAATTGATATATATCTCGGCCACTAAACCAACTCTTTATAGGAGCAGTGAGTAGCGTTTTTTTCACATTTGTTACTTTTTTTATACCTTTGAACTGACTCCTCTGTTGTAAATAATAATAATAATAATAATAATAATAATAATAATAATAATAATATCATGGGAATAATAATAATTACAATAACAATAATAACGATAATACTACTACCTAATATAAATGATAATACTAACAATAATAGTAAACACTGAAGCAGTAATTATGGGGACAGAATGACTGCGAACATTAAACTTATTTCTTTTCCTTTTTCCTGCAGTGTCGGGGACATGACAGAGGACCTGGCAGCATGAGGCGACAAAGTACATACCATACCAAGCCAGCAAGGGCGATGGCTATGCCCGTCCTCAATTACCTTTCAGAATCCATTACTGAATGAGACTGAGCTGACAATTGAGACGGCAGAGGCCACAGGAATATCAGTTAGCTCTATGAAAAGATTCAAAAGGAAAGTGAAGGTAGATGGAAATAGCTCTCCTCCCCAAGAAGATAAGAAAAGTGCAGTGCTGGACATGCTGAGGATTTGATAAAGATTGCATAAGAAGGATAATTACATCATTTTATGAAAGGGGCGAAATTCCAACAATTGACAAAGTTCTAGGAAAGGTAAAGGAGGAACTCTTGAGTTTTCTGGGGAAAAGTCATTCTTCACAAACTAATCAAGAAAATGGGTTTTCGTAAAAAAAAAAAAGTGGAAAGTGGCCGGCACATACTTCTAGAGCGAGATGATATTGTTCTTGCGCGGACCAAATATTTAAGGTCCCTCAATGAAACAGAATATCTGGAAACCCACGCACTGGAAGTATACTTAGATGAAACGTGGTCACCCAGAACGAGTGTAAGTGCTGAACCAGAAAGATGGAATTGTTAATCCTAAATTAAACACTGCTATGGCTCGCGTTTCATCATTGTGCACGCTTGAAGCGAAAAAGGTATTTGTTCCGGGAGGCCTGCATAAGTTTAAATCGCAAAACTGTAATAAGAGCGACTATCATGATTCCATGAATCATCAAACTTTTCCGGATTGTTTTAAAATCAAATGACTGCCCAATATCCCAGAACATTGCCTCATCATAATGGTTAATGCCTCTTATCACTGTAATGAAATTTAATAAAGGTCCAACAAAGTCCAAGAAAATGTTGCAACTTTCTGTGGATCACATGAAATAATATTCCCCGCGACAATACGCACACCAAATTAGAAATATATCTACAATACAAACTGATTTAAAGACCTATAAATATATAGTATTGATGAACTTGCTGAA
>NC_066514.1:8056937-8134437 GCF_024679095.1 Eriocheir sinensis
TGAGACTGGGTAGTTCCCAGGTTTACGTGAACTATTCTGTGGACCTTTGAGTCGCACGGACCTGTTTTGGGCAGACCCTATAGGGAGTAGGAACTTCCCAGAAGTACCACCAGGAGCTGTGGAAGGCTCCAAGGTGGCGATGAGAGAGGACCGTGTGGGAGTTTCCAGCGATAGACGGACGTTAGGGAGAGAGGTAGGCCCGGGCAGTGTATTTTCAACCATACACAGGGGGTTTCTTTCACTTCCCCACACCCCCACCCACCACGGAGCCAAACAAGGGGAGGCTGGATCTTGGGGCCAGACCGCACCCAACAGCCCCAGGGGTAATGGAGAAGTATACGCAGCCACTGCCAGGCGTTTAACGGCGGCCGCGGGACCGTTGTGATCGCCCACCCGGCAGTGACCGCTTGACCCTAGCCATCACATGACCAGCCGATTGACTCAACGGGGCGACACTGAACCAACCGTCTTACCCCAACCCTCCCACCAAAGAAGAGTGTTGCACACTGAGGGTAACTACACACCGCCCCACGGTGAACTCAGCTCCCAGATGAGAGGGCACGGGGAGTATATGGGACGCCACACACGGCAAAAACGTGTGGAGACAGTACCCCTGCCCTAGGTGGTAAAGGGACTGGCATCACCAGTAGGCCTCCTCTACCGGTGATGAGTGGGGAGAACTGAGTCCATGAAGTCAGCTGACATCAAGAGTTATCGAGGTAGGCAAGCCACAACGATAGGTGATGCCGCCGGCCTCGTTTCAACCCCCGTCACCGCAACAGAGTGACTCCCTTTCGACAGGGCTGGAGGAGGGAAAATTGCAGTTACCAACTTCATAAGAGCAATCAGCATGAAAATATTGGTAGAAGATATAAAGAGGTAAGAGACTGTCAGAAGGTCAGTAAATCTTAAATGACAACGTCATTAGGTTTGTTTTTGTGTATTTTTATATCAAATTTTACGAGTTTGTAATATGTCGCAAACTGATAATACAATATTTGTTCCAAAAATGGAGTTTAAAAGCCAACTTAGTCACAACTTAAGGCATATAGATGGGTTGGGTAATGCACGGTTACGATGGTAGCACGTGGTTGCAGGTAGGCCAGCCATAGCCCAAGTGGCAGCCTCCGCTTGAAGTGACCGACTGACTGACTGGAATTTCAATTCGTGCCGTCGCAACTATGGCGGTCTAACAGCGTCTAATAGTAATCGCCATCTAGCTCCAAGATATATACACGAGGTTGTGTGCATAACAAAAACGACAAAACAAAGGAGTAAATTCATGTAAATTTTAACAATGACAGCAAGGATCCTACAGGAGGGAAGACACCAACCCCTTGATTGATTGATTGATTGATTGATTTGGGATTTCCTTCGTGGCGCCGCAACATCTTGGGTCATATGGCGCCGGAGTGCGTAATAAAATGGAAAGCAAATTAGTAAAATAATCTTAGTATAGAAAAATCTATCCATGGACCAAAGTATGTTGAGGGGTATTAAAAAGTGTTCTAAAATGGTCCATTAGAATAACTTCAGCGTTTAAAAGACTACAGGAGATGGAGAACGCCCACCTCCTAAATACCCCATGACGTCATATCAGGGGTGAGCACCTTTTCCCCCAGCATTAGGGAGAGGGAAAAATTTCCATCTACATGACACCGGGAGAGGTACTGCTCACGCAGGTCCTGCAGACTGGGGCACTCGACCAGCAAGTGCCGGACAGTCATGGGGACCAAGCAGTCGTCGCAGTAAGGCTGCACACCCCGAGACATGAGGAAGCCTTGTGTGTAGCGTGTGTGACCCGTCCTCAGGCGGGCCAGAACGGTTTCCGTTTTGCGACACTTTATGTGGGAGTAAGACCACGGACGTCTTGCCCTGGTCGTGACTTCCCCCATCTTGGTGGTGGCAGTCATATCCTCCCCATCTGGCCTGGCACGCTATCAGCGGTGGCTCGGATGTTAGGGTACAAGTCTTTGCAGGGAAGTGGGCGAAGGTGAGGTGCAGCAGCAGGGACAGGCCGGGTAGCCGCCGCCTTGGCCAGCCGATCGGCCTGCTCGTTCCCTGAACCCTACCTGGGCCGGGACCCAGCAAATGGCCCCCCGACTACCTCGACGGTTTAATAAGTAGCCATTCTAAAATCGATAAAATAAGGGATGACAGTAATCACGGGCCGCTATAGCAGCCAGTGCGCTACGAGAGTCGCTATAAACAGTAAAGGAGTTCTGGGGAGACTAAACTTAATTTTGAGAGCTAGTAAGATGGCGGAAGTTTCAGCCGTAAGGACTGACGCCACTCTAGGAAGGCTAACGCCCGGCAGAAGGTGGGAAAGATGACACTGAAGCCTGCTCCAGTGTCCGACTTAGACCCATCCGTATAGACAGGAACAGAGCACTCGTGAAGAAGTGCTCTAAAATAAGGACTGTGCTGCGTAACAGGGAGGAGCTCTTTTGGTCCGTTATGGGTCTACACACTTCTACGCTGGAAACTGCCAATAGCCCACCCTCGGGATGCGGTGGGGACAAACAGTGAATGGAGGAACTGCCCAGGCTGCCATAAGTGACTGCACCCTATATCCAAAAGGTTTAGGGAAACTCGGCCGAGCGTCATACACGCGAGCAAGAATCTTGGGAGGCAGTAACACAAGGCACAGAATCTGGAAGGCGGTGAGTCCGATACCAGCATCTCAGCATTAAAGACCTCCGGCGCAGGTCCAAGGAATGCATGCCGGCATCCACTAACATACTAGCAATCGGACATGACCTAAAGGCTCCTGTTGCAAGACGGACCCCAGCATGATGCACAGAGTCCAACATACGGAGACGAGCATCCGACGCAGATGAATATATCTCGCACCCATACTCCAGTTTCGGAAGTATAAGTGAGCTGTGCAACATGAGGAGGTCTGGCGATCCGCACCCCAAGAGGTATGGGCTAAAACTCTAAGGAGGTTAATTGCCTTCAAACAAGTTGCCTTGATATACCGGAGGTGAGGGACCCAGGTCAGCCTTGCATCGAATATCAGCCCAAGAAATCAGGTCTCCTCCACATGAGATTCTGCGACCGTAGAAGTATAGGTCTGGGTCCGGTGGACTCCATGAATACGGCAGAAGTGCATGGCCACAGTCTTAGTTTGGGAGAACCGAAACCTTGAGTTTCAGCCCACGTGGATATCCTGTTAAGTACCAGCTGTAATTTTCGTTCTATCAGTGACATCCTGGATCCAGAGACCGAGATGGACAGGTCATCGACATACAAACTCCCTCGGACTCCTTCTGGTAGTACACTAATAACGCTGTTGATGGCCACGGCGAAGAGAGTAACACTGAGAATACTCCCTTGCGGCACCATCTTCTAAAGAAGAGCATCAGGTGCATGTCTCAACCCTCACCCTCAAGAAACGATTCGATAAAACTGTTTGATAAAAATCGGGCCAGCCACGAAGACCAAACTCATGGAGGGAAAGTAAGATGCCATGACGCCAGGCAGTGTCATACCTTTTTCCAAATCAAAGAACACTGTAACTTGGTGTTGGTTGGGCGAAGGCCTCACATATAGATGACTCCAAAGATAGAAGGGCGTCTGAGGTGGATCGCATTTTGCGAAAACCATATTGTACTTGTGATAAAAAATTCCCGTTCTCTAAGTACCACATGAGCCGCCCATTCACCATCTTCCCCATAACCTTGCAAAGGCATGAAGTGAGTGATATGGGACGGTAATTGTTGCCTGCCTGTGGTCCATTCAAGGCTTAGGGATTGCAATAAAAACGGCAACGCTCAGGAAGACGGATAATCACCGGTATACCAAATTCTATTAAAAAGAGACAATAAAACATAAGTGATTCGTCAGGAATATGACGTAAAAAGGAGTATGGGATGTCATCGGGACCTGGTGACGAGTCATGGCACTGGTTTAGAGCTGAACGGAGTTCAAGACTAGAAAAAGGGGCATTATACGACTCGCCGTTATTAGAAGCAAAACTGAGGCCAGCAGACTCCAAGCGCCGACGATGGCGTCCCGAAGGAGATGTAGTGTCTTTCCTAGATACATTTGTAAAATGTTGGGCAAGAACTTGAGCAACTGCAATAGGTTCGGCCACGTTCCTGCCTGCTTCTGACAGGACAGGAGGGGAAGGGACGGTATATTTCCCAGAGATTTTCCTCACTCGTTTCCATACCTGCGCTAGGGACGTCTCCTTGTTTAGGGTGGATACGTATGCCTTCCGAAGCACGACGGGCCTCTTTGAGGACCCGTCGGGCATGAGCACGCGCCCGTTTGAAGGCTTCTAAGTAATGTGGATCTCCACGATGTCGGCAGAGGCGTGAAAGCGGCTCGTTTGCCTTCACAGAAGCGGCGCACTCAGGGGTCCACCAGGCATGGGACGTCTGGGAAAGTGACCAGACGTCTTTGGAACTGCTAATATGGCTGCCGAGTGTAGTAAGGTAGTAAAATATGCCACCGCTTCGCCAGTGCTGCTGAAGTCATCTAAAGACCGTGCAGTGGAACTTAGCTGTTTGAAGAGTTGCCAGTCTGCTTTATCTATACGCCAGCGTGGGAGGCAGGTGCGTGGTTCGCCCTTGGCTGACGATAAAACAATAGGAAGTGGTCACTTCCATGCAAGTTCGGTAAAACCTTCCAGTTGAAATCTAAAATAATATTAAAAAGAACACAAAGACACATCGATAGCCGTAAAAATACCCGTTTGGCTATGGAAGTGCGTCATATCTCAGAATTAAGAACTCCCAGTTCCTCATCTTCTACCACAGATGTCAGCATCACGCCTCGAGGTTAGTGGTGCAGTCTCCCCAGTGGATGACGGCCATTCACATCGCCTAGTAAGAGGAAAGGGGCAGGAAGATCAGCGATCAAGTTATCAAGATCCCTCCTCTCTACATGAGCGCTTGGAGGAAGGTATAAGCTGCAAACTGTGTACTGTCGTGGGAGAAAGAGCTGGATGCTGACCGCCTGGAAGGGAGCTGACAACCTTACGCGTGAGAAAGGGATATCACGGCGGACCAGTATGGCACTGCCGCCACGATTCCCTTGGTCTTGTAGAGGATAAGAATATAAAATATGGTAACCAGGAGGCCCAAAAGGAGTACTTTCTCCTACCATGGTCTCCTGAATGCAAATGCATACTGGGGAATAACGGGCTATAAGACTGAGCAACTCTTCCCAATTGGCACGCAGACCACGGCAGTTCCACTGCACGATATTGAAGATGATTACTTAGTGAGGTGCTTTGGGGCTCTTCCGGAGAGGAATCGCCCTGCACCTACTGGGTTCCTTTTAAAGGGGCCATCACCCTTCATTAAAGGACCCTTGGTCCGAGCTGTAGCTGGTTGCGATACCATATGTACCGCAGACCGATTGGCAGGCTGGGGGCATTCAACTACCCTCCTGCCCGCGACTGCTGCCGGCGTCTTCCCTCTCCCGCCTCTCCCAACCGTCCGCCACTCTGAGGTAGCAGCAGAGGAGGAGGAAGCAGAGGAGGTCCCCGGAGAAGACTCTCCGGAGGTTGAGGCCCCAGGCGCCGGCAGCGACGCACCGCAAGCCTGAGCACCAGCAGACTCCGGCCACAGACAGCCGGAGCAGCTGGCGCAGGGCGGCAGCAGCCGACGCCAGGGTACCTCCGGCGATCCTACAACTGGCGCCGGGTTTGCAGCTGGTAGAGTCTCATCGAGACTCCTCACTGCGTGAACGTTTCTGTTGTTGTGGCTCTGTTCCGGCGGGACACTATTGGGTGTGATTTCAGGTAAAGGCGTCGACAAAGAAACGACGGGAGCTGCAGGGCACGACATATCCTGGGAGGTTTTGAGATGGCGTTGAGCGTGAGACTGGAGAACTGAGGCATAGGTTCTACCAGGACTAGACAGCCTGGTAAGGGCGAGTCGCTTTGCCTCTACAAAAGACAATTTCTCTTTATTTCAGATGGTAAGCACCTCTCTCTCAACTCTAAGGCGATCACACTCTTTCGATGAAGCTGGATGGGGCTCGGCACAGTGGTAGCACCGAACAGGGCCCGGGCACTCCTCACCATGGTCATCCCTACCGCAGGTGACGCATATTTTAGGAGACCATTCTGCAGGCGGCAGCATGTCCGAGTCACATGTCCATATAACTGGCAATGGAAACAACTTCTGGGGTTTGGGACCTCTGGTTTCACGTGGAGGTTTAACCATGCCACTTTTACAGTTGTAGGGAGCTCTAGCCGATTAAAAGTTAGGAATCGTGTGGGTGTGTGTGTCAGTGCTACTTCTTCTTTCTTGTGTACACGCCTCACCGCAACAACGTCATACTCCTCGAGTTCCTTAACCAGGCGCTCCTCCGGTAACGAAGGAGGTCTCTTGAAAATACCACGCCGCGCGATTGGTTCATGGTAGCATGGGGGCACATGATACTGCAGCCCAGGGAACTGAGGTGAGGGCACAGAGTCTTTCACTCTCTTCAGGAGAAGAGACTTCCACAAGAAGGCTGCCATCTCCTGCGGAAGCATCTTCGGCTCTCTGCCGCAAGTCTTAACAAGTTCACGGTGGACTTCGAAAATGTCGAGATCATTAACAGATCGACCATCTAGGGACTTTACGGTGATGTATTTGTCATAGGCTACAGATTCAAATAGACCGGGCAGGACCTCAACATTAGAACTCTGCGAGACTGGCACATACTTTGGTCCCTGCTTCCGGCTCTTGGTCAGGAGCCACCGGGTCTGGGGATTAAGAAAGAAGAGGCAGATGCCCCTTTGGTGCCACTCCAGGCCTGAAACGGCTCCAGGGTGGCGATGAGGAAGGCCGAGAAGAGGTTTCCGGGGACGGTCGGAGGTCAGGTAGGGATGTAGGCCGAGGTAAATTCAGGGATTTAGATGCCATAAAGGTGACAATTATTTCACTTCCCCACCCCCCCACCACGGAGCCCAACATGGGAGGCTAATGCTGGAGCAACAGCTCACAGCAGCCTCAGGGTAGTGGGGAAGTATACGGGCAGCTGCCTGGTGTGAGGCGGCGGCCGCGGGACCATTGCGGTCGCCCACCTGACAGCAGCCACTTGACCCTAGCCAACGCATGACCAGCCGATTGATAGAGCGGGGCCACACAAGACCACCCGTCTTACCCCAACCCTCCCGCCAAAGGAGCGTGTTGTCCACCGAAGGGAACTACACCCTGCCCCGCGGTGGACTCAACTCCCAGACGAGAGGGCGCGGGGAGTGTACGGGACGCCACGCACGGCAAACACGTGGGGAGGCTCAGCCATGCCCTTGATGGTAGTCGGGCAGGCACATACGTCACCACTGGTAAGCCTCCATTACCAGTAGTGACGGGGGAGTGTTTAGTCCACTCTGGCCGACAAACAGCAAGCCCTACAGAGGTGGACGGACCACCTAAGTAGGTGGTGCTGCCGACCAGGCTTCAAGCCCCGCTACCACGGCAAGGAACTCCCCTCAGCGGGGCCAACCCCTTGAAGGAAACCGATAACACCAATAGGCGCCAATAGGCAGGCAGGGGAAGCAGTGGCTTCTCTCCCTTGGTCAGCCCGTCTCTGCCCGTCCGTCAGCGTGTCGCAGGGTTCAGAGCGGGTCGTACGGTCGCTGTGGTATGAGTGTTGGGAGACAGTAGGGATAGGGGGGTGCTGGGGTTATGGGTGAGTAGTCCTCTTGACAGGGAACGTGACTAATTCTTGGAGTTCCGAACCCTTACGGAAGATTCACTCATCGGAACAGCGTGTGGTGGCAGGTGAAACAGACGATGAAGCAACGGTTAGGTACTCATTTCCCCATTGACTGATACATCCCATCATTCTCTCTCTCTCTCTCTCTCTCTCTCTCTCTCTCTCTCTCTCTCTCTCTCTCTCTCTCTCTCTCTCTCTCTCACACACACACACTCTCACACACACACACACACACACACACACACACACACACACACACACACACACACACACACCACTCCGGTAGCTCAAGGGTTAAAAGTCTGCTTTGACAGGCTTCGTCCCGGCAGGCAGAGGTTCGAGCACCACTCAGGACGGGACATTCCCGCTTACACGGAGTGGTTGCTGTTTCCGCTTGAGCGAAGTGGATGAGACGTTTGGTGTGTTAAGGTCCAAGCTGTACCAAAATACCGACTTGAATGATCGTGCTCTAATGTTGGCGATCATGAGTCCAACTCGGGATCAGACCTTGGTGTATTGCACAACCTGAAATTTACTTGACATGGCCTCCCGTTATATTTCCTTTTATTGGAGCAGCGTCCACCGTCCTCTTATTGTTGTTGTGTTTGTTTTTTGCCCGCTAGCTGCCTTCCTTTCTTTGAAGGAAACGTAATTCGAAAAATAAACATAGAAACTGTAAACTCTACGTTGGTGTTCTACTTAATATTACATGAACATGGTTAAAACAGATTAATTTCAGAGATCAGTGCATCCATCTAATAACATGTATTCTGTTTCACTGCTGGTGCTTTCGTCCGAACCAACGCTAATAACAAAACTGCCCAACAAGTGCTCCATGGCTGTAGCTTTTTGGTCGGAACTCGTCTTCAATCTTCCTGACGTGCACCATTGCGTGTTGCCAGTGCTGACGGGCCACATGTTTTACTATCTTAGGATTTTGTCAAAATTAGCGAACCCACTCACAGCAAGGTTTACTATTCTTCACAAGAAAATTATTGGGTCCGTCATTCTTTACATGAGAATAATCAGGTTCGCTGTTCTACGCCCGATTTTTTAAACGTGATGTTTGCATTTGCTAATACTAATGTAGCTGATTCATCGTATGTCTCGTTTTTTAAACCACTTTCAGCCGTGGTGTTAGTGTCAACTCGTTGGAGACACCACGGGTTCCTATATGAATCGTCGGCGTGTCCCCACCCCAACAAGAACCATCAGTAATATTCACGAATCATATGCGATTGAAAGTAATGTTAAAAAATATGATAGTATATCAATAGGTTTCTGTACAATATGGGTCTGTTTACTTTGTTCACCAGCGCCAGATCGAAAGAATTGTCGACATCCATCACCCCTCCAAGGTTTACATCATTTGTACGTGCTAAGTACAACATTTAAGTAATTTTTGAATGCATTAAAACACCAAGCTTTAGTAATTCTTGGTCAGAAACATGTTATATGCTCTTGTTGCCCTCTATCAAGCTTGGGCCAGCTGGCCAGCAGGTACATCCCATCAATTTCAATAAATAATTATTCCATTACAGGCATTTGCAGCATATCTGGAACTCCTCGATCTTGTAGGTCAAGGTCAGAAGGCGAGGCTTCCCAGAGTTGTTCCCAGAGACCGACAAAACCCGTTCACCTGTCTCTCTGAGGAGGACTTCATAGATCGCTACCGTCTCTTACCTGCTTGTACACTCCAACTGCTTGAGAATGTACAGCCCCAACTACCCAGAGCACGAGATGGCAGAGGTGTGTGTGTGTGTGTGTGTGTGTGTGTGTGTGTGTGTGTGTGTGTGTGTGTGTGTGTGTGTGTGTGTGTGTGTGTGTGTGTGTGTGTGTGTGTGTGTGTGTGTGTGTGTGTGTTGTGTGTGTGTGTGTGTGTGTGTGTGTTCCCTACTCGTTATGGCCTATCAAAGTATTGAACTTCTCACATGGTAAATAATCAACTGAGAACGACACTGATGTGTTTCGTATCTTGTGCAAGGTTCATTCCGATGTTTAAGTCTCACAAATAACCAATCACTTAACATCTCTTATATTCAAGATGCAACAGGACATTTGAAAACCTGTTTTTATTTTGAAATGGAAATGAGCATTAGCAATGCAAATCTACTTCTTCTTTGAAATGGAAGTGAACATTAGTAATTCGTCTTTTTCTCCTTTTTTTGTATACATCAGAAATGTCATGAAAGCCAATAGAACATGTGTCATGTGTTCCCAGGTAGAACTGGAAATAACCAGGCAAGTTACACCCAATCATAATATCTCTCCTCCACAAGCTGCAGTGTTCCTGGTCATCTGCAGCTTCTTGCTTATTCCGCTACTTTGCCAGCAGGAACTTCCAGTTAACCATGGCAGACTGTTTGGAGAGGTCTACTTCTTCAGTATGCAAATTTGTTCACTGCATAGCCGTAATACTAGCACGTATGTCACCTAATTACATCAAGTTTCCTGAACCTGCCAATACACGTCAGGTAGCAGAGGACTTTCATGCTATCGCTGGCATGCCTGGTGTCATCGGCTGTATTGATGGAACATTGATTCCAATTGTGACTCCTGGCGGAAACACTGCAGAGTTATACCGCTATAGAAAGGGTTACCTCGCCCTGAATGTCATGGCTGTTTGTGATGCAAAAAGCGTTTCACTGATATCATTAGTAGTTGGCCAGGAAGTGTCCATGACAGCCGCATTTTTTACAATTCTAGGCTTTGTCAGAAATTAGAAGATGAAGGTTAATCAGGTTATCTGTTGGGAGATTCAGGATATGCATGTAAGTCTTACTTGTTGAGTCCGGTACTGGATCCCCAAACTGAACAAGAAAACAGATATAATGCATCACACGCAACATAATTGAAATATGCTTTAGGGTGTGGAAATGACGATTTTCAGTACTAAGGCACTTGCGTACAACGTTAGAGACAAGTAAGAAAATAATTATTGCTGCAGCGGTAATGCAGCGGGATGCCTGCTCTGGAAAATGTGCCAGAACCTGTAGAAAAAGTACAGGACTATGTTCTTCCAGAAGAAGCAACCGACCGGGCACTGCGTAGGAGGATTATTGAGCAGTGGTTTTAACTTGTATATAATACTGAGGTGTGTGTGTGTGTGTGTGTGTGTGTGTGTGTGTGTGTGTGTGAGAGAGCACACAGGACGATGTGACGCGTCTAGTGTGGTAGCTATAAGCTAGCGTAAGCTGCCTGCTTTGCATGGCCTCTCGCTTTCAGCTGCCACCGCTGGCTAGCCCTGTGCGAACCGGGGAGCCGAGTGCGTAAGTCTCCCCCTGCCATTACATAGCCTCTCCATCGCCAAGACCTCAGCTGTGCCTCCACGTTGCCACGCACGGTAACTGGTAGTCTTGCGGCTCTAGGCTAAACCGGCAGGGGATCTCGGAGCAGTAGGAGGCCCTAGAGGTGCTGGACCATGGACCACCGACGTGTGGATACACCCTGGTCCTTCACCAACTCCTGACCCACTGTCTTGTGGGTGTCCTTGGCTGGACTAAAACTACGGGAGTCAACCCCTAAGGAAAAATCTGGTGTGGCCACCCGCATAAGGCGAGCGTTCATGGCGCAACGACTCGGCAGTCTCCTGCAACATCCCATAGTAGCTGGGCATCCTGGACTCCACCTTGCCACCAGCCCAACTGTGGAATGCCAAGATAGTGGGCTGAGGTAGGCACGCCCTTCTCCCACTTTAAGCATCATATGTACAGGTATCACTACACGCCCTACCTGCTCTCCTACTTCTCTTTCTTCCTTTTCCCAGCGTTTCTTTTGTTTACAAAAGTCCCACGAAGGAAACAGAGCAGGAAGGGCAGGTTTGGAGAAACTGGCAGCCCTTAGCTCTGTTCTGCACGTGTGGCGGCTCTGAGTAGATGGTCGCTGGTAAGCTGGGGCTTTGAGACAGCAGCTTTCAGAGGCAGCTCCCAGGGTGACTGGGCGGCCCTCTTTAGGATCCGCACCGCCCACCCCACATGGGGAGGGGTCTAGAAAAGGTGACCCAGACATTGCCTGTCTCTATCACACATGGGTGGGTGGCCGAGCTCACCGTGTCTCCCATCAATTGGTCGAAAACACAAATTACTCAGGCTAGTCCTTGCTACATGGAATGTAAGGACATTACTTGACACTGTCAACCAACCGGAAAGGCGCACAGCACTGATAGCCCACGAGCTGCCTAACTACAACATCGATATAGAAGCCATCACTGAATCTCGATTTTCTGGCGAAGGGTCCCTCACAGAAAGCGGCGAAGGCTACACTTTCTTCTGGAAGGGTGTAACAGAAGACCAACCACGTATTCACGGTGTTGCCTTTGCTGTACGAACGACACTCCTCAATCGTATTCCAACCACTCCCATAGGAAAAAGTGAGAGACTCATCCAATGGCGCATCCCATTGACAAAAGACCGTCACCTATCCATCATTAGTGCATATGCTCCCACCTTACCAACCGACGAAGCCATCAAGGACCAGTTCTATCCACTACTTCATACCACTCTGCAAGCCATTCCCCGCGCGGACAAACTCATCCTCCTCGGCTACTTTAACGCCAGGGTTGGGACTGACCAATGTAATGCTAATGGTTTTAGACTGCTTAGTTTCTGTTCTACACACGAGCTTGCCATTACCAACACCATGTACCAGCTACGTGATATGCACAAGACAACTTGGATGCACCCAAGATCAAAACAATGGCATCTCACAGACTATGTTATCACACGTCAACAAGATCTCAAAGACGTCATGATCACCCGCGCAATGCGAGGGGCAGATGGAGGAACAGACCACCGATTTGTGCGAACAAAGCTGAACCTCAAAATACGTCCTCCTGCACGCCGCTGTGCACCGCCTGCCCGACTTAACATCCACGCACTACATGATGTCAATACCCGCTCAACACTGCAGGCGGAGCTAGAAAACAAGCTTACTATGGAAACTAATGTCCTTCTTACTACTGAAGAATTGACCAGGACTTGGGGTAATGCTTGTAGCAAAATCCTTGAAATTTCTCGAAGGGTTCTTGGCACTAACAAAAAGAAAAACAAGGATTGGTTCGACGATCAGGCCAAAGATATTCACAAATTGATTGAGGAGAGAAATAGAGCCTTCAAAGCTGCACTAGACAAACAGTCCCATGTCACTCACAAGAAACTTGCTGAACTACGATCAAAGACACAGTGCGAGATTAGAGCCATGAAGAACCAATGGTGGACTAAGTTGGCCCAAGAAGTTCAGGGCTATGCAGACACTGGCAATCAGCAAAAATTCTACGCTGCCCTTAAAATAGCACATGGGCCTAGTAGAAATGCCTTTCATCCAGTTAGAAGTGCAGACGGAAACATCTTACACATAGAAAAATCGGAAGTCCTTACACGCTGGGCTGAACACTACCGAAACCTCCTCAACAGAAATACACAAACTGACCCCAACCTGCTCAACGAACTCCCCGTACTGCCAACTATCTGGGAGCTTGACACTCACCCTACCCATGCTGAAGTCAGAAGATCTATCAACGGCCTTAAAAACAACAAGGCAGTAGGACCCGATGGCATACTCACAGAAATCCTGAAGTACGGAGGTAATGCTATCAAAAACTGCATTCACGCCATCATCACAGCCACATGGAAAAGTAAATGTGAACCGCAGCAATGGAAGGATGCTGACATCACAAACATTGATAAAAAGAAAGGTGACATTGCTGTGTGCGGCAACAGCCGCGGAATCTCGCTGCTCTCGGCAGCTGGCAAAGTTCTAGCGAGACTGATGCTGAGGCGATTACTGATGTACATCACTGAGGAGGATTTGCCTGAAACACAATGTGGGTTCAGAAAGGAACGCAGTACCACCGATATGCTCTTTGTCGCGAGGCAGCTACAAGAAAAGTGTCGAGAACACCACAAGCCTCTCTACATGGTCTTTGTTGATCTGACCAAGGCCTTTGCCACAGTGAACAGAACACTTCTTTGGAACATCCTGGAGAAATTTGGCTGTCCACCAACCTTCCTGGCTGTTTTAACTGCCCTCCATGACGGGGCCAATGCGCGTGTCATCAGCGCAGGAGGCAAATCTGATCCCTTCACGGTAGAGTCAGGAGTCAGACAGGGCTGTGTCATCGCCCCCATCATCATCAACCTCTTTCTTGCCGGTGTAACGAGAGTTGCCTCCTACCTGCTTCCTCCAGATGCTGGCATTCCCATCAACTATCGTCTTGACGGCAACTTGTTTAACCTTCGTCGCCTTCAAGCTAAAACTAAAGTGACTAGAGAAACCATCCTAGACCTGCAGTATGCTGATGACGCTGCTTATGTCAGCTCCTCACCTGAACACCTGCAGCATACCCTGGACCTCCTAGCCGACGCCTACAGCCGTGCTGGCCTCATCATCAACACCACCAAGACCGAAGTCCTATCAATGAAAGACCCACCCAACGACCCAGTCGCATTCCACATTAATAATCAAGAGCTGAAGAATGTCCCTCACTTCCCGTACCTTGGCTCTGTCCTCAGTGAAACCTGTGACCTCACCAGTGAGGTACACAAACGTATTGGCCTTGCATCTGCCTCGTTTTGTAGACTTACCAATAAGGTCTTCCAGAACAGGGACCTAACAATCAAGACAAAAGTGACTGTTTATAAGGCAATATGCCTTTCTATACTTCTATATAGCTGTGAGGCCTGGGTTCCATACAGGAAACATCTAAGGCAACTGGAATCCTTCCACACAAGTTGCCTCCAGCGCATATTAGGATTAAAGTGGTGGCACAGGGTCCCACACACCGAAATACGGGAACGCGCTAACATCGAACCCCTTGAAGTACTATTGCTACAAAAACAGTTACGCTGGGTAGGTCATGTCATCCGTATGACTGAGGATAGACTACCACGAAAAGGTCTATACGGTGAAATCCCAGGCAGTAGCAGGTCTGCAGGAGGCCAGCACAAACGATTCAAAGATCACTTAAAAACCTCCCTCAAGCTGTGCAACATACAGTCGCAAGCACTCGAGACAATGGCCTCTGACCGGCAACAATGGCGAGCCTCTTGTCGGGAAGGCACTGAGGCATACGCAACCCAACTAAGGAACAAAGCAGAAGCAAAGAGGGCACAATGACACCAACTGCCTGCCCAGGATGGCGAATTCCTGTGTGACTTATGCAATCGCGTCTGCAAATCAAGAATTGGGCTGTATGCCCATAGACGAACTCACCAGAACTAGATGTACCCGAACTGGACTCTTCTACACTTAAATGGGCTTGAAGTGACGTCATCGTCGAAATCGACGGACAACCTTAATAGCATCTTCCATTTGACACAAAACCCGGAACCAGGTTCGGGGATAAACCCAGACCCAGGTCCGGGTTTTCGCGCCGTAAATGGAATGCATTTAGGCGGATATGTAAACAAACATTCTTCCTCTTCTTCTTTTGACCGGTCCTCCTCCTCTCAGGCGTCTCTCCTGTTTATTCACACTTTTCCTTTCAATTGTGCTGTGTAGCTCAATTTTTCTTCACTGCAATATACTATTACACTTTACTTTTCAGTTTGTTGCTGGAATAACTTACTGACATTGCTTATCCGTGCGCTTATTCAAGCATTTGTGCCCTTTTTTCCCAGCACTGCATCTCCATCCAACGCGTACCGTGCGATGGCCCCGTTGTCCTCCTCTAGCCTCTTACCCCACTCCTCCCTGGTGCTACTAATAACTCCCCTCTCTGCCTCTCATGGTTGCTGCATTCTACTATTGGATGTTCCACTGATTCTTTCTCCCCTGTCCTACAGCTACAGTTCTGGTTTCCCCCTTCCCTATTCCTGCCATTTAGCTGCGGGGTTCTCGTTCTTCCTTTAAACATCAGCCTGCTCCCCCAGTCTCCTACATGCCAGTCTACTCCCTCTAGCTTCTGTGTCTTGCTGTACCATCTTAATGTCGACTCTTTTACTCTAAAATTCATAGGCCCAGCCTAGGCAGATGGCACACCACCTGTTCATCTTCCCTTTTTTACAACAAAGAAGGCAGCTCAAGGGCACAAAAAAGAAAACAATAATAAAAAAAGCCCGCTACTCGCTGCTCCCAAAAAATAATTAAAAGAGGTGGCCGAAAGATCAATTTCGGGAGGAGAGGTGTCCTGATACCCTATCAGGCTGATGGATAAATGGGTTTTCTGGGAAAGCAAACTCTTTTAACTTAGACATTAGATACTTGCCTGTGTCCCAGGGTAATAGGTTCTCACTTGACGCAGGCTTAAGGGCCAGAGACAAATAAGCGCTGATGAACAACACACTTGTGAGACCAACACTAGCATGTTGCTCCACGGTGTGGGATCCTTACACACACACACACACAATTATAAGTTAGCACTAATCAACACCAAGGTGGCTCGGTTCATTATAAACAATGAGCTTGAACACCAGGCATCATAACACAGATCAAACAACAGATTAATATGTAACATCTTCACATGTGCAGACAAGCACACACTTAAAATTCTGTACAAGATCACATACACTTACATTGACATTGACCCACACACATACTGACAGGACGCAAACAGTCAGCGTACTCATAACACACTCAGCCAAAAATACCAAACATATCACACAAACACTGACACATGTACGGACTCATACTTTCCACGCACCACACGTGACTGGAACAGCCTCCCCCTACAAACTTTAGACTGCGGTACAATATACTCATTCAGAAAACAAATACACACTCACTTGTCACAACACACCAAGACTAACTAGTAGTGCACCTATTCATTTCCCTTCCCTACACACTCGGCACCCCAGTTCCCCCAGCAGCCAACACAAATATCCGTGTTATGCACCTGTACTGGTTCCCTGTGCATTACTTGTCAAGATCAAGACAACACACAGCTTATCAAATGCCTGTACAAATGATAACACTGCTGAACTATAACTCTCTCATTCACTCAGCACAAATAGGATCATGAAAATCAAGATCAATTATATCCTCCGGCATAAGAAAATAAAGCAAAACAACTGTACAAATGCATTTATTTAACTAATAAAAACATTGAGCACAATTATCAACAGGTACAAAAATTTTTTTTTTTCTTATTACACAGATTAATCAAGAAAGAAACTGAATTTCAAGACATTGCTGGATTCCCAGGTGTGATTGGGGACATTGATGGAACACGTTGACACGAAATTAAAAAAATACACGAAACTATTAATAATGATTATCATAACTGGGTACATGTTAACTTTACAGTTTTGACTCACTCTAAGATCAGAAGAAACTAATAATGACACCTACAGAGTTTGTGACTTGAGCAAGTTGATAAATCCTGCCAGGAGGTACCCTCGGACTTGGCGCTATAGGGTGGGTGAGGCGACACACACGTACCTCAGCATATGCCACCTTTGAAAGATGACTGTATATTGATAATCCAAATTGGATACTTTCTACAACAATTGGAATACTATTCATGCCTTCAAATTATACCTCGGCAAGAAAAATATGATGGAATATAATTTTAAACAAAACTCGTCATTTAGGAAACTTAACCTATTTGGACCTATAGCCGCATTATTAGTTATCTTGTGCTTATCTTGAACCCGCGACCAGCGTGACGGAGAAACCACTCCTTACCGAGTCGGCCAAAGAGGTACCCCATTCGCCAAGTGGGTTATGGGAGGCTCCCTTATCAGGCCTAGTGGTAAATCTCAAGAATTACCACTCCACCCCCTCCACCACCCCAGCCCCCCCTACCCCCAAGACAAACCTGGGGACCTGTGGGGAACCGTTTTTTTTTTTTTTGGGGAGCCCATATCACTGAAAATGGCCTTCCAAAATTTCCCTAGAAAATCCTAAATCAGGAAAAATTCATAAGTCTCGAAAGTAAGGAAAGTCCCTAACGCATACTCTTGTAGTCTATTCCAATATGACCTAGCATTCAATCTGTTGACGAGTGTCAGGCGTGTCATCAGATGGTGGGCATACTGCCCCCCCCTCCCCCCACCGCCGCCCTCCCAATCCGCCCCATGCCGCATAAGTTTTGACAAGCCATGCCACATGTCAAATATATTTAAACTACTCCAACCGAACTTTACGACCTGCGCGCACTGACTTAGGAACTAGTTTGTAGGGTGCACTGCAAGGCAGGTATGAGGCTCAGTCTGTGTATAGAGGCGGTTGTGAAACAATAACAATGGACTTATAAAATCCGAGCCACCTAACTCTATAATTAAAGAGGCTTGCCCCCCTGGCCCCTCCCCAAGGTAAAACGTATACGAAAATGCATTATAATAATAATTCTTTCACATGCTAAATTAATACGAATATTGGTTTGGAGTGGTTATTCTTAAGTTCTGCCCGATTGATTACCATTTAAATATAATATTGAATTGTTACTGCTTCACTCATTGATAATCTAACCTGTCTGGTATTTTTTTGTGATATCAGTGACCCAAATAACACAAAGTCACTGAAACAAACGATTCATCTTTACATTATGCATAAATGGGGGTTACCAATGATGATGAAAATTAACTGGGTAGGTAATGATAAATAATAAGTCAACATGTATCGGCAATAAACACGTCAGTCACTGTAAGGTAAAAGTAAAGTTGGGGGCATATGCTATAGAAGCGCGTGGCCTCGGTGCTCATCGCTGTCGCATTGGCCCTTGAGCCTGTGGTGGGAGGGAGCCCATTACCCCTGGACACAGCGCCAATTTGACACCCGGGTGGGTGCTATTCTATATAAAACACAGCCGTCGCGTTTCACTCCCCTCCCTCGCCCGGCCATAAAACCCTTGCCCCGCCATACATATATGGCTCTCCACACATCTATTCATCCAACTGTTTTCGTTTAAAGCCACTACAGGCCTCATGCTGGGCCCGAAATGAAAATTTCAACCCCCCGCCCACTGCACCACTTTTAACTTATTATTCATGGTTTTCGGCACATATCTATGGGTAAATATGTAACTGGCATAGAGTACCTACAATTCCGGATCACCAGGCACCACCTGGATGCAGTGGTTGTAGCAAAAAATACCCAAATAAGTGAAATAAGGCATGCAAATGGCGGCGGCGGCGATAGTCTTGGTCCTGGCCTGGGTCTTGGGTCGAAAGTGATCTGGCTAACCCTGCTCGGCAGTGGGGTCCCTCCGGGTCACCCATATCCTCTAAAATGGGTGCAGGCTGCGGCGTCAGCTGATCGGTTCCGCTAAATGGAACACGCCAGATCACGACCCAGAAACGGGTTATGCTAAATGAAAGATGCTATAAGTAAACAAGGTATAAACAATCATATGTGAAGATTTCATGCCAGTCAAGTGAATAAAAATGGTAAAACACATGAAATGGAAAAAAACAAAAAACAAAAAATGTAGGAGCCAAAATCTCGAAAATGTGTTTTTTACACTTAAAAAAAAAAAAAAAAAAAAATCTCAAAATCAACAGTCTAATAGTCTTTTGTAAGGTATCAATATAAACTACAACTAAATGGCAATTTTTCTCATTTTGTACATTTTAAAAAAAGGTAAAAAGAAAACGGGAGAAAAAGTGGAGAAAATTATTAGTGAAAATTTTGTTCGAGGCCGAAACAAAAAAAAAAATTACAAAATGAGAAATGTACATATATACACAAATGTTATATGGTATTTTTTTTCAAAGTAATTAACTAAAAACTAAAGTCTGTGCAACAAATAGAAGATTTTATGCTCTGTTTGAGTCTCCCCTACACATTCACCAAAATTTCACGAAACTCACAGAATGTCATACATTTACACCAACAAACAACATATTTAAATTTCAAAGACAGGACATACTGTGTGCCCAGTGAGCATCAACTGCATGACGATTATGTTTCTTTAATCCGAGAACGTTGGGAGACCCTTTTCAGGGCTTTCACGAGTCGGGGCTGTGGTACGGTGGACTCTAAAAAGGGCTCTCCATAAAACACCAAATTCGAGCTAATTGTGGTCGGTGGTGGCATAGCGCAACCCACCATGAAAGTACGACGTCATTGTGGTGTGTAAGTGATCTTCAGGTGGGCTTTTTTGTCAAAGGTGGTGCTGTAGGGTCATGGCAGACTGACCTAGCTATCCATACAGTAATCACTCGTCAAATTCGCTATAGTAGACAACAAGCGACTATTGGCTAGATGCCATACGTCACGAGACTGTTTATTTTGTGACAAACACCACCCAAAAAGAATGGAGTTTGAGTAAAAGTAAATATTTTTAACGGCTTTTTGGTTTTGAGAGGAGTACTTTGATGTACATTCCCTGTTCTTTTCTTAGTTTCAAAATGCAGTGTAATTTTGTCTTTTCCCGGCCACTTCTCGGCTTTCCCATAGCCGAAGCCCACGGGTTAAAAAAAATATGTTATGAATGCTCTTGTTTCCACTAGTCCACGCTCTGTAATAAGATTTTCTGCATTCCATAAGGTAAATACTTGCTTGGCTTTGGTCGTCAGTGTGCATTCTGGAGAGAGAGAGAGAGAGAGAGAGAGAGAGAGAGAGAATTAATTTTTCTCTGCAAATTTGCTGCAAATAATAGCCTAGTTTTCTTAAATGCATAATAATAACTTAGTAGTATTCGTAAATGCAAAATAATAGCTTTGTAATTCAATTCAATGCATAATAACCTACTAGTTTCCTAAATGCACCGGGCGGCATGGTCGATGACGTCATTGCATAACATTGTCAAGCGAGAGGTGGTCGTAAAAGATGCAAGAAGTTACGAGATGTTTAAGAGCGTTATTGTAAGTTGTGAATTTATCGTAAGAAATTTTAATAAAATGAGCAGGATGTAAGAAGCCATTTTAAGTCTTTTAGTGGTCGAAAGAAATGGAAAAAGTTGTAAGAGAAATTTAAAGTGTTCATTGTAAACTGTGAGTGGCCGTAAGAAGTTGAGAGATGTATAATACGAGTGTTCACAGTATACTAATTGCTTGTGTGTTGGGTTGTATACTTATGTGGAGTTTATTATGAAGTGACTATGAATGTGATATAAATGTTTTTTTTTTTTTTAATAATGGTGTATGCATTGAAGAGATGAATTTATTAGGAATAGCCTACTTTTTATAAGTGCTGTATATGATTAATGAATGTGGAAGTACACAATGAATGCTTCCTTAATAATGCTTTACGTGTTTAAAACAGTATCAATTTAACAGAAGTAGCCTACTTTTTATTAATGTAGTGTGTGATTGATGAATATGGATGTATAATGAACGCTCTATATAATGATGTATGTGTTTAACCCATTACATCCCAACTTTTTTTTATTTTTGAAATAAACTGAGTTTGTTTGTAGAATACTGTACAATGATGGGTTAAGAATAATAATAAATGCTCAAAAAAAAAAAAAAAATATATATATATATATATATATATATATATATATATATATATATATATATATATATATATATATATATATATATATATATATATATATAATAGTAAGCTTACAATAAGCTGTCCTCAAATGGGGACACTGGGATAATAAGACTACAAGTGAGATTACAAAGCTTACAGAAAAGTATCCTGATTTGAAGACAAAGTTATATGACTGGAGCAATTATAACATCTTGGTAATAGTATGGTATGATAATTGAAATTCACAACATCTTTCCAAGCCGTGATGATATTTCAAACAGAAGCATGAACTAAAAATTGCTTTTATTCTATGAAGAGTTTATCTTCTCTGATGATATGAGCCGAAGCACTCTACACATAGAGTAGCATTGCATTTATAACAATATGTTCTTGGCTTAGCTCTACATGGTTTGTTTTGACATCGTTGCTGCTTTTGCCTCTTCTCAATTATATGGTCTTTGCCATCATACCGAACATCAGAAACACTTGTGCAAGATGTCAAAGCACTACAGGGTCGTCCCATTGTCACTTCCATGCAGCTTAATTTCATATATGGTACACAGATAGCTCGTTTGAAGTCTAAAACACTCAGCTGTGCATTGTTGTCTCCTTGATGTAACATGCTGTAAATGACCCATGAATTCACCACTGCCATATCTATGAATCGCGTGAATAAGGGCCAGTACCATTTCTTTTCTCGAATTGACACATAATATTTACCTACTAACCAGTCGTGGTGATAAACCCCGCCCATGTGTTTGGTATAATTGAACATTGCATTTGGCTGTGGAACACTTCCCTTTGTCTTTGTATGTTTCAGCCAACGCTGAACTTTTGAAAGAGGCTCTACTGTATCATAATTAGTTCCAACTGTCACACATTTGTTATCAAACCACTTTATCATAAGAATTTCCTCATTTGTGTCGAACCTGTAGTCATATACCCCTCATGGTTTCTTTTCCATAGCACATGAGGACTCCAGGGGACACTGCTTCAAACGATTCTCCCTCAATGTTCCTGTCACCTGATATCCAAGATTTCTTAGCTGTACTAATAAGTCATAGGTAGTAAAATAGTTATCAATAAATAATGAATGAGATTCTGGATCAGCTACGGCCTGTAACATTCGCAGTACTACCTTTGAACCTAATAATAAGTCCTCATTCCCATCAAGTTCAGAGTTCTTACCACAATAAAGGTCAAAGTTGTAGCAATACCCTGAGGTTCCACAAAGTGCCCATAGTTTGTAGCCAAATCTAACAGGTTTTACCTAAATAAATTGTTTTAAACTATTGTGCCCATAGTACTTTACCATTATTCAACTTCTTTTAATAGAAGACCCACCCTTCAGGAACTTAACGACTCAAGGCTGGAGGCTGCAGAACGCTTAGCCTCAGACCTTACTATTATTTCCGATTGGGGCAAGAAGAACCTGGTGTCCTTCAACGCCTCAAAAACACAGTTTCTCCACCTATCCACTCGACACAATCTTCCAAACAACTATCCCCTATTCTTTGACAACACCCAGCTATCACCTTCCTCAACACTAAACATCCTCGGTCTATCCTTAACTCAAAATCTCAACTGGAAACTTCATATCTCATCTCTTACTAAATCAGCTTCCTCGAGGCTGGGCGTTCTGTACCGTCTCCGCCAGTTCTTCTCCCCTGCACAGTTGCTGTCCATATACAGGGGCCTTGTCCGCCCTCGTATGGAGTATGCATCTCATGTGTGGGGGGGCTCCACTCACAGCTCTTCTGGACAGAGTGGAGGCAAAGGCTCTTCGTCTCATCAGCTCTCCTCCTCATACTGATAGTCTTCTACCTCTTAAATTCCGCCGCAATGTTGCCTCTCTTTCTATCTTCTATCGATATTTCCACGCTGACTGCTCTTCTGAACTTGCTAACTGCATGCCTCCCCCCCTCCCGCGGCCCCGCTGCACTCGACTTTCTACTCATGCTCATCCCTATACTGTCCAAACCCCTTATGCAAGAGTTAACCAGCATCTTCACTCTTTCATCCCTCACGCTGGTAAACTCTGGAACAATCTTCCTTCATCTGTATTTCCTCCTGCCTACGACTTGAACTCTTTCAAGAGGAGGGTATCAGGACACCTCTCCACACGAAACTGACTTATCTTTCGGCCACCTCTTTGGATTCTTTTTAGGAGCAGCGAGTAGCGGGCTTTTTTTTTTATTAATGTTTACTTTTTTGTGCCCTTGAGCTGTCTCCTTTGCTGTAAAAAAAAAAAAAAAAAAAAAAATCAACAGAGATACAAGGCTCAAAAACTACAAATTATATGAATGCTTCTTGAAGTAATGTAATAAGATTTCTTACTGTGAACCCCTTATCTGATTTATTGCTTTCAGCTTCTGCATTGTCACAAAAGTGGACAGCGCCTTTTATAATCTGAAATCTATTGCGAGACATTATTTTTTTCACCAAAGACACTCCCAGATCCTCTTCCTTTGACCAATAGTGTCTCTCTGCTGGTAGTTTGTGATATGATAAAAAAAGCAAGATTGCTATGAAACACTTTAGCTCTTCTACAGTAAACACAAAGTCACCTTTGTTTTTGCATGCAGTTGCATAGCGCACTGTTTCTTTTATAATATGATCATAAATATTTGGAGACATTATTGACTCGAACAGTTCCAGAGGGGTGAGATGCTCCATTTCTTCCTTCATTTTCTGCAAATCGTCCTCGTAAGTTCTTCCTCGTTACTTCACCTTGTAGTATTGTAGTTGTTTATATCTCCAGTTTGGCTGCGATTCACATAGCTTCCTTTTCCTGGATCTGGAAGATTTTTGGACGTAGAGTCTTCTGCTGTACTAGTTTTACTTTCAATGTGGAGCTCAAGAGATCCTGGCACGTCTTGCACTATTACTTCTCCAGTAAGATCATCATGATGACACTTGACAATGTTGTATTCCAAATTTGTCAAGTGGTGTGGTATGTATACAAAAGCTTTGTTAGTATTATACAAACTAAGCAATCATGACACTATGACCTTATTGGATTATCAAATTATCTAAATAAATTAATTTTAAGCTAGTAAATAGCTGACCTATGAGAGGAAGCGAGACGTGTTGGAGTGTGTGTGGCAAGATGCGGGGCGGTACTGACCTTGGGTGACCCCCCTGGCCGCCACTCTCCCACCTGCCAGTTTCTCCTAGAACTAATGTAGCAGCAGGAGTGGAGGTGATGGGTTACATCTTCCATGGTTATGTCCACCTGATTCAATGTTCCTCCATGATTAATTTTGTTGATTTAATTTGCTTCTGCACTCAACCTACTTATTATCTTTTAACATATGTGTAAATTTTTCAAAATGAAGCTATCACATTTATTCACTCCCATGTTTGTATTTCTGCTACCTTTTAAATCACTGTTAATCATTAAACCCAAATAAAAACATAAGAACATAAGGAAACTGCAAGAGGCCGAGTAGCGTACACAGGGCAGCTCCATATTTATACTTTCACACTCTCTACAGCTTCTGCATCAATTATGATGAGATCGGGTACGTGACGGTTTCTTATTCTACAATCAATTAACATTTCTTTGGGTTATTTACGTTAAGTTCCAGAAAATTTGATTTGCACCAGTCAGTGAAAAGGTGAACTTGGGCCTAAGTACTCATTACATTCATCATTTAATATTCTACCAACAATTACCGTGTCATCGGCATATTTTATTATTGTGCAATTACTAAAACCACTTCTATAATCGTTTGTGTATAAACTTTTAGCTTATACAAAGAAAAGGAAGCTGTTAGCTTATAAACAGACGATTGTTGAAGTGGTTTTACTATTTACACAATAATTAAAAATGCTGATGACACGGTAATTGTTGGTAGAATATTAAATGATGAATGTAATGAGTACCTCAGGTTCACTTTTACTGACTGGTAAATCAATTTTCTGAACTTAACGTAAATATAACGCAAAGAAATGTTAACTGATTATAATGAACTTAACGTCGTCTGGATTCCACTATCATTATGATGCAGAGGCTGCCAAGCCAAGCTTGTTCCCATTAACCAAGTTTTTTGGTGAGGGCCTCATAATAGGCAGCCTTGGCCTCTTCGGTGGATGCCTTGGCCTCTTCGGTGGCTACCTTGGCCTCTTCTGCCCTTGAACTGCTGCTCTGATGGCAAGCTCCTCCTCTAAGATAGCCAGTTCAAGCTTCCTCTTCTTAGTAAGGTTAAGGGCTTCTTCTTTATCAACAAGAAGGAAGCTTTGAGTTGGCTGTGGAACTGCCTGAGGGGTGGAGGAAGATGCAGCAGCAGCAGCAGTGAAGGTGGTGACTTGTACAGGGGAGAACTCTGGGGCCAGACAGCACAGGCACGAGGTCGTCCTCCTCCTCCTCCTCCTGAAGTAGCCTGCTGGTTAAGCGAAAAAGATGTATGTTGAAAAAGTAGTAATATGTTCAGAATCATAATAAATATTAACGTATACCATTTTTAGTTAATGCTGGCACTACATCCACTGAATTATTAAATTAATTTAAAAATAATACACGGTAAGTGTTGATTTACAAAATTTTTATTCATACTTTTATGCAACAAATAAATGCAATTAGTTTGTGGTAAGCACACTGAAAATTGAATTAGGAAACTCCAAATGAGGAAGAAAATAATTTCAAATTGATCTCCAGATATAGTATGAAAATTAAATATAACAAAAATAGTCCAAATATATGCTAATGCACAGCAGCAAATTTAACTTCAGGAATTCCTACTGAAACCTTTTATTATAACAACTTTGCTGTGTGACTGAGAGCACTGAGAGCTTGTGCAGTCACGCATGGTATAAAAATAAAAATAAAAACTCATTTTTGAAGTTATTTCCAAGGCACCTTACATATACCTTCTGTGGGTCCCGGACAATCATGGACGTGTGCAAATCTATTACAGTCCAGTTTGACAAATATGTTTTCTTATGCTAAGTAATCATGCAGTTTTGCAATTTGATAAACCCTCGCTATAACAAACTAAAAGGGGGAAAGGAGGTGACGCATCTTAACATCCAGTAGTCTGAGTGGTTCAAACTTGTCATATATATATCCAAACTTTGTTTGGTATACGAGCTTAAAGTTATCTTTTGGTGTTCATTATTGTAACTAAAAATATATATTCATGACTGCAGATGAAAGGGGATTCACCAAAGGACAAGAATGAAAGTGTTTACAATAGGGCGTATAATTTCTGCCGGGCCACTAAGGAACCAAACCCCTCACCTGTTAAACTGTATCAGTGAATTCCCGCAGACACAGGACTGTACCAGAAAAGTTTGTTGATTTCCGTAAAAGCGAGGGGTTGATTTATTTCTCATTATGCTAATAAACTAAGCAGGTAACCCGAGAATACAATCCTAAGTGGTGAAGTAGCCCATACCTTTGATCCTCGAAGCTGACGGTTATGAGGGGAGAAGCAGGTGGCTCACCGATATGGATGTCTGTTGGCCGATCGTGGCAGCCACCAAACACCAGATTGCCGCTCCCCAAGATGTCAGCAACGAGGCCGTCCAGCTGCGAGAGAGGAGAGGGAGCTGGACCACCACCTAAAATTAAAAAGATGTGACATAAGTCATTGTAATAATATCAACAGTGAAAATGCAAGCATATGAATTATTTTACAATGGCTGTAAAAGTTTGTAGTACACTTTTGGAAGAACAACTTGTACTCTGGCATTCATTTTGAATTCAAGTCTATCAACATGCATGTTCATGCTGCCATTGAAACTTTTACAGATGCACATTAAATACAGCATAACAATACCAAATACTTGTTGCACTAGTGTTGAGCATGGTAGATGAAAAGGGTAGATGATCAAGGACTGAAGTGATTACAACAGTACAATTTCCTTCTTTTGTTTTCTAATAATGGATTTCAGTTTTTTTCTTCAAGGTTAAGGATCTTTTTTCAGAGGCAATATGTAAGTTACATGCCTTAACAACATCCATTTTCTTATAAATAAATATAGAATTTTGTACAGGAAGAAATTTAAGAGCATTTTCTAGTAAAATGTGGGTGAAATTTATCTACTCCCTTCAACCACATGTTCCACCAGAGGCAGGCAGGCAGCCACAACCTTAAATACCACACGTGCCAGACAATACTACTTGAAAACAATTCATATGAATTTTATTTCCCTTACCTTAAGAACCTTATGCAACCTCTTCCGTATAATGATTTACAGGTAGTAGTACTGTAAAGGTCTATGCTATTAGAGTAATCTGACTGGGGAGGTTCAGTTTTTATGAGTCCTATGGGTGTTATACTGACCATCACTTTTGGTTTTCATTAGTGTCCATGAGTCTCATAAAAATAATTATCATGTATTCTAAAACTATTGATTCAGTAATACTGCAAGGTAAACTTGAGACAGGAAAATGACTAAGGATGAGTAAGGGGAAATTGTAAAATACCTACTAATGTGTAGATTATCATGTTACTGGTAAGTTTTGTTGGGCCTGCCTAATATTATGTTAGTCTGCTACATAAAGTTGAATACGTCTCACCTTCTACCTGCCACTGCTTTTTTCTAAAGTGGAAGTGTACCGTAGTGTAGTGTTTGACTAATAATTTTATGTCGTGAAACATGGAAACATTTCTTACCTGTGGCAGTGACCGCTTGTTTGTGGGCGGAGATGTTCTTTTTCGCCGTGGACTACAGGGACTGCCACTTCTTCTGGCAGTCCTTGATGGTTCTGCCCCGGGGAAAGGCCTCTGTAAGGCGATCTACAATCGCCTTCCAGGCAGCCGCCTTCCCCCGGGTATTGCAGACGGTGAAGTCTCCTTTGATGAGCGCCTTGCGCTCTTGAAATAACTGGGCTAGGAGGAGCAATTCCTCCTGAGCCCAGTTATCTTTCCTCCTCCGCTCGCCGCGCTCGGAGGAGGGAGGGGAAGGTGAAGCAGCAGCAGCAGACGCGGCGGAAGTTGTTGAATTCTCTGCCATTTTGCTCACTAGTTTTAACGGGGCCTACATAAGCAATGCCATCATATTTACAAATTTCATCATTACCTTCTAAAACAATTTTATAACGGATGTAGTGTATTTTTAGTAAATAGTTTTCATAATTTTTCGGTGTTATTTAGCCTAAATATTGATATAAAAGAACTGAGCTGACTGATAAGGTGCCTCGCCGTGGTTGGTAGCGATGAAATCTGAATCTTGTGGTGAGAGCCATAACTTTTTCACCTAGTTATGGCGATACTTACGTCAAACACACAATATCTTTATTAGTATGGACCCAGGAGAGTTGCTCGCTCGACGAGTGCTGGCGTTCCACTCAGTCCACTGCCTCTGGCAAAGGCCCGTGCTCCCTCTTATAGGAAGGGAGCAATCTTACACCACCGCCTTACTTCCAGCACCACCACCACCACCACCTTCCTCACCACCACCGAAATATGAATCTATAAGGATTAGCCTACTTGTTTACCGTATATTTTTAAGTGAATATGGATGCATAATGAACGTTTTCTTAATAATGTTGTATGTGTTGAAGAGTATTACGGATTGTATCACGAAATCATTTTATTAATAATTGTACTAACACACACACGAAAAAAAAAATGTATTGCACTATATGAGCGTCATTTAAAGAGTTATAGCTTAGAAAATTGACTTTCATGAAGTTAAGTTCTGTTCACTGAATCACTGGCATGTTGTTCTGTTCGTTGTTGACAAGTATTCCAAAGATTATTTATCTTCAATAAAGTGATGTCCACTATTCTCGTCTTATGTACTATGTACTATGGACGTGAAAAAAAAAAATATGAGAACCCGATTCATCTCTTTTTCGCCCTTTTGAATAGTGAATGTGAGAGCCGTCAGCATCTGAGACGACGGGCCTAAGTATGCAACAAAAACATGTATCATTTAACAAATAATAAGTATACTGAGCAAATAACACTATCAACAAACAGCAGACTATCACTGTTTCATGAAACAAATAACTGATACCTCAAGCAAATAGCTATGTCAACATTATCAACAAACAGGATAGCCTATCACTTTCCACGATACATACAACATCATCAATAGCAGCAGTCTCCATCATGTTTCCCATACCAGTTACCAAGGGACGGGAGGGTGGCAGTGAGGCAGTCAGGTATATGTGTACAGGTAAAGGTGGGGTAATTGGTAGCATAAAATAATGAGAACTGGATGTACAATCAATTAGGGTAGTATCAAGACACCTCTCCATCCTAAATTTACCTCTTCTCAACATAACTCAATTTGTTTTTGCATTTGTAGCGTTTTGCGGGCTTTTTATTCTATCTTTATTTTTTGTTTGTTTTCTTATGTTTTGCCCTCTAGTCCAGCAGCCGGAGGGTCTTTTTTTGCCTAACCTTGCATATGGGTATATTTTTTTTTATAGGCTCAAAATGTGTACACACCCAACAGCGTTGAACAATTTACATACAGGACTAGCTTTATTTGATTATAATTATCTTTTTTTTTTTTTTTTGCTCCCTCGTTTGCTGGACTGTTTTTTGTTGCTTGTGTCGCTATCCAGAAGTGGGAAATAAAAAATCTTAATTATACAACTTAAATAAAATATTCACAGGCAAGGAGTTCCCACAGTCTTCACATGCTTGATGAATGGTGGCAGAGTAATCCTTGACACTTTAGTCAAGTGTGATGACCTCATGGAGAATTTGGAAAATAGAGCAATCATGAGTATGTAGGGTATGGACTGACTACCTTATAAAGCCTGTCTTCATCATGATGGCATATGTCAAAGCAGAGAGGCAGATTGGTCCCTGCATGTAGAGTGGGTGAAAGCAATGATAGTATATGGCTTTGCTGCAGGGCACTCGAACAATGCCAGATCACTTTTGATCTACCTGAGAACGATTGGGAGACTACCATCAGATATCCTTGCTCATTTCCTGAATGGCAAACATGTCATACGGCATATGGAAGGGTTATGGAATGGCATCTGGAGTTACATGTTCATAGAATCAACCTTCATGAGGTATGGGCACTGGCGAGCTGAAATTGTTGGAGTCACACTCAATCCAGAAACCTTGAAAACATGGGCTCTCAGCCGTCATGTGTGCAGCTAGTTGGCTGGCATGAGAGGTGAGACAGCTGATGAAAGATTCCAGAGGACTCACAAAGAAGAGTCAGTTGCTCGTATGGAGAGTGATAAGAAAGACAGGGATGGAATCAGAAAGATAATTGATATGTGTATCCACCATCTCAGTCATGATGCAGACCCAGATGAACTTGCCAACTTAGCCACTGGTTACGTTGTTATATCATCTGTGAATGTTGAGAAGGCACTAAGCATTGATGAGGAGCTGCTTCCTGAGTTCATAAATAAATGCCAAATTGATATGGAACAATATTGAAAAAAGAGTCGCCACCATGTCCGTGATAAGAAAGGGAATAAAAGTTGGCCATAAAGTCATGTATGATATATAATTCTTCTTCTCAAGAGTTATTGGACTACAAGACAGTTCTAGAAATGTGAACTTCAAAAACGTTATCGCCAATGAACTAGCAATCATCCCCACGGCTCTGTTTGATGACTCAATCAATCAATCAGTGGGGGCATACGCCGGGGGGCGAGTCTCCATGCAGGCCCCCTTCCAAACCTGAGTACCTCCCGGCAGGATCTATCGACTTGCTAAAACCATGAATTCCGTGGGCATCCCCTTGGCCTCCTCCACATTGGATTGTCTCTTACAGAGACAACCCGAGAAGCAGGATCAGCTTCCGGAAAACGTGCCACGTGTCCGTATAGCCGGAGTTGGCATAGACGAACTATGCAGGTAATATATGTCGAATCAGTCTCACGGTGTAGTCGCCGGTTTGACACAGTCATTCGAGCGATATCCCATGATTCTGCGTAGACACTTATTACCAAAGGCATTAATCCGCCTCTCCAAGTCTCCATGTTTCACAACCATAGAGTAAGACATGGAGCACAAGGGACTTGGAGATCCGGATCTTTGTCCTTCTGCACAGGTATCGACAACGCCATATACTCGTGTTGAGCGAGTCCATAACATCGTGGGCCAGACCAATCCGCCGTAAGACTTCTTGGCCAGACTCACCGTTGTTATGAACTACGTTACCAAGATACGTGAAACTTTCTGAGATCTCAACGTCCTTGCCACACGCATGAACAGACTGTACTGTGTCATCCAGCAAGCCTCCAAACATCTGTACCTTGGTCTTGGCCCAGGAGACCTGAAGTCCTAAGGGCTTTGCCTCCTCGTGCAGTGCCCCGAGAGCCATCACCAAAACCTCCAGCGACTTCGCTAGGATTACTGCATCATCAGCAAAAACAAGGTCAGTGACCCTGGTATTGCCAATGGATGCTCCGCAATGACTCTGGTTCACAACTCTGCAGTTGCGGCGCCAAGACACAACGATCCAATAATCAATCATTCAATCTGCCCAGTACCCAGTCCATACAGTGTTGGAAAGCGATGGGGCAAGGACACAGCCCTGCTTCACTCCCGCATTCGCGGGAAAGAAGCTGGGCAAGCCTCCCCACACACTTCACAGCACTCTCTGTCTTAGAATACAGGCCAGTCAGCAAACCAATAGTCCTCGCAGGAATCCCAAGGAGTCGCAGAAGATCAAGTGCCTCACCTTGCACTGAATCGAACGCCTTCATGAGATCGACATAGGCTGCAAGCGTCCCCTGTCGAAACTCACCTCGGCGCTCCACCAGTACGCGAAGCGCTAGGATACGATCAGTTGTTGACTTACCAGGCGTGAACCCAGACAGTTCAGGTCTCTGCAGCTTCATCAGCAATAGGTGGGCAAGCACCTTGCCTGGCACACTGAGCAGTGTAATACCACGGTGGATGTTGCAGTCCTGGCGGCCCCCTTTCCCTTTCCAGATAGGGACTACCAACCCCCTCTTCCAGTCAGGAGGAATGGTACCGGACTGCCATAGGGCAGTCAAGACCGCATGCAACCCGTGGATCATGGCCTCACCTCCAGCTTTGGGCAGCTCTGCGCTGATGTTACAGGCGCCAGGTGCCTTCCCACCCCTCAACTTAGCCACAGCCTCACTGACCGCAACCAAAGAGGGTGGGCTTTCGTCAATGGGTGGGTAAACATCCGCCACCTGCAACCCAGCAACTGGATGCTGCCCACGTGGAGGGTCTGCCATGTACAGCTACTTAAGGTACTCAGCCCAACGAGCCCTCTCCTCATCTATGTCCGACACGAGGCAGCCGTCAGCTGTTCGGATAGCGCTCACCTGAGAGGAAGACTTGGAGCGGAGCTTCTTCAGGGCTCAGTAAGCAGGTCGGAGGTCATTCGCATTTAAATGGCCCTGACCTCCTCGGCGAGACCCTGGCATACCTCTCCTTGTCACTCCTCAGGAGTGCTCTAGTCCTACGTGACAGAGCCCTGTATTGGTCCCGGTTCCCAGCAAGTATGGCAGCGCGATTCCCCTCGATATACTCTAGAGTCTAGCGTCTCCACCGAGGCAAAGCCACTCCTATATCTCGGGCGCTCTCCAGTGCACTCCTCGGCAGCTTGCAGAGTCTCGCGTTTGAAGGTATCCAACCGTTCTACAGGGTTCTCCAGGGTGCCAAGCACTTCAAACCGATTTGAGACTGTCACTGCATACTACTGTGCACATGCCAGGTCCTCCAATCTCACGAGATGGAACACAGTAGAGTTGCATTTCGAGATTCTTCTTGTCGTGACATGAAGCTTGAGTGTTGCAACAACAAGCCTATGGTAAGTTGCAAATAACTCAGCACTCCGGTAAACCCTGCAGTTCTGAAAGATCCTCGAACGCATCATCGAGTCTGCTGGCGGCCGTGGGTGAAGGAGGACGTGTCTCGCTCCCGTCCCGTGTGCGTCGCTGCTGCCGTCCTCGTGCCGTCTGGAGTTTTTTTTTTCTTTTTTACAACAGAGGAGACAGTGCAAGAGCGTAAAAAAAAGAGAACAATAATGAAATAAAAAAAAGTCCGCTACTCACTGCTCCTGAATAGAGTGGCCAAAAAGATAAATCAGTTTCGGGAGGAGAGGTGTCCTGAAACCCTCCTCTTGGAAGACTTGAAGTCGTAGGCAGGAGGAAATACAGATGAGGGAAGATCGTTCCAGAGTTTACCAGCGTGAGGGATGAAAGAGTGAAGATGCTGGTTAATTCTTGCAAAAGGGGTTTGGACAGTATTGGGATGAACTTGATCAGAAAGTCGTGTGAGGCGAGGCCACAGGAGGGGGGAAGGCATGCAGTTAGCAAATTCAGAAGAGCAGTCAGCGTGAGAATATCGATAAAAGATAGAAAGAGAGGCAACATCGCAACGGAATTTAAGAGGTAGAAGACTATCCATAAGAAGATGAAAGCTGATGAGACGAAGAGCCTAAGGGCCGCTTTCACAGTCGTCTGATACGCACCCTAACCAAAGGCCCTACCATCCTGGTAACAGGCATTACCATCGCCTCGATCCGCTTTCACAGTCGCTGTTTTCGTGGTATCGGCGACTACCAGCGTGGAGACGATCATGACAAAACGAAGGCGCGTGATTCGGCAGTGTTGGTATGCCGGAGCGGCGGAAAATGTCAACATTACATCAGCTGAGCGGAGGATTATGAAGGAGTAATATGAAAAATAAACGTACAAAAAGTAAACGTGAAGAATAAATATAAAGAGTAATTGTGAAGAATAGATATGATGAAAGAATGATGAAAGAATGCTCAAATCTGCTGATAGCCTAATATTTCCTTGGCGGAAAAGGTGAAATAATGGTGAGAAGTATTAATTAAAGTTTTCTTATATTAGCATATGTCACCAAGACACTCTTCACCTATATCAGTTACATTTATTTATTATTGACACTTATTTATCAGACTTCACATTTATTATTTACTTAATAGGGCTGATTTTGTTTATATATATATATATATATATATATATATATATATATATATATATATATATATATATATATATATATATATATATATATATATATATATATATATATATATATATATACATATTAGGCTAACTAGAATAATACGAGTCTGACAAAAGGCATAACAGGTGAATAATGGTGACAAGTATTAAAGTCCTCCCTTCTCCTTTATTGTGTATTTTGCAACAATAAACCATCAATCAATCAAATTGAAATTATCAGCAGGACGTTTACTGGTCAGCACGTGAAGTGAGTTCATGTCATTCAAACTTTTTTTTTTTTTCTTATACTACCTTTGAAGCCGTGCAACGCGTTGTTGTATTGTTTAATATTTTTTTTCACATCTATTTAAATAAATAATATAACCATTTGAGAGCAAGAATTTGTATTATTTACTAATTAATGTCATTGATAAGCTCCATTGGGGAGCCCCCGCGGCTACCAGAGCTCCGTTACCAGAGGTTCAAATCTTTGGTACTGATGCAAACAAACAGCGCCGGGAAAGACGACTGTGAAATCGGATTTCTTGTTGGTAGCGGCGATCGCCGCTCATTGGTAACGATCAACACAAACAAACGTGACTGTGAAAGCGGCCCTTAAACTCCACTCTGTCCAGAAGAGCTGTGTGAGTGGATCCCACCCACACGTGAGATGCATACTCCATACGAGAGCCGACAAGGCCCCTGTATATGGATAGTAACTGTGCGGGGGAAAAGAACTGACGGGGACGATACAGAACGCCCAACCTCAAGGAAGCTGTTTTAGTGAGAGAGGAGATGTGAAGTTTCCAGTTAAGATTTTGAGTTAATGATAGACATTTAGTGTTGAACAAGGTGATAGCTGAGTATTGTCGAAGAATTGGGGATAGGTGTTTGGAAGATTGTGTCGAGTTGATAGGTGGAGAAATAGAGTTTTTGAGGTATTGAAGGATACAAGGTTCCTTCTACCCCAATCGGAAATGATAGCAAGGTTTGAGGCTAAAATTTCTGCAGCCTCCAGTCTGGAGTCATGTACTACCTGATGTGATGGTCTTTTATTGAAAGAAGTTGAATAATGCAGAGTGGAGTCGTCGGCGTATGAGTGGATAGGACAGTTTGTTATGGAAAGAAGATCATTGATGAATAACAGGAAGAGAGTGGGTGATAGGACAGAGCCCTGTGGAACACCACTGTTGATAGGTTTAGGGGAAGAACAGTGACCGTCTACCACCGCAGAGATAGAACGGCCGGAAAGGAAACCGGAGATAAAGGAACAGAGAGAAGAATAGAATCAGAAAGAGGGCAGTTTAGAAAGCAATCGCCTGTGCCAGACTCTATCGAAAGCTTTCGATATGTCCAGCACAACTGAGAAAGTTTCACCGAAACGGCTAGGTCAGTTAAGAAAACAAGATCGCCAGTAGAACGCCCCTTGCGGAACCTATACTGGTAATCAGATAGAAGGTCAATAGTGGAAAAATGCTTTTGAATCTTAATTAAGGATTGATTCAAAAGCTTTAGATAGACAGGAAATTAAAGATATAGGGCGGTAATCTGAAAGATTGGAACGGTTACCCTTCTTAGGCACAGGTTGTATGAAGGCGTACTTCCAGCAGGAAGGAAAGGTAGATGTTGATTGGCAGAGACGAAAGAGTTTTACCAGGCAGGGTGTCAGCACGGAAGCACATTTTTTAATAACAATAGGAGGCACTCCATCAGGTCCATAAGCCTTCTGAGAGTTGAGGCTAAAGAGGGCATAGAAAACATCGTTCTTAAGAATCTTAATAACAGGCATAAAGGAGTCAGAGGGGGAATGTATAGGAGGAATATGTTCAGAATCGTCGTGAGTGGAGTTTTACAGCGAGTTTAAGAGAATAGTTCAGCCTTAGAGATAGATGAGACGGCGGTGCTGCCGTCAGGGTTATTAAGGAGAGGAGGGAAAGATGAAGAAGTGAAATTGGAGATGTTTTTGGTTAGGTGCCAGAAGTCCCGGGATGAATTAGAAAAAGCAAGGTTTTGACATTTTCTATTCATGGAAGAGGTTTTGGTAACTCGAAGAACAGATTTGGCACGGTTCCGGGCAGAATTATAAAGATCATGGTTAGCAGGAGTGCGAAGGCCTTGGTACCGTTTGTGAGCTGCCTCTCTATCTTTGATAGCATGAGAACAAGCGTGATTAAACCAAGGCTTTTTAGCATGAGGAGTAGAGAAAGTACGTGGAATGTATGCCTCCATTCCAGAGACAGTCACCTGGAAGCAGTAATTATTCCACGGTAAATCGGAAAAGTACATTCACAGGTCGTCCCAACGAAATTAAGCAAAATGCCAGAAGCATCGCCTCTTTGGTGGGTCCATAGGGTGCACAGGAGCGATAGGACAGGATACAGAAATAAGGTGTCTCCAAGACGGTCGGAAATACTTGTAGGGTGCTGAACCAACTGCTCTAGATTGTTGAGGAAAGCAAAGTTGTAGGCTTGTTCACCAGGCTGGTCAGTGAAAGAGGATGAAAGCCAAAGCTGGTGGTGAACATTGTTATCTCCTAGAATGGAGATTTGATCGAAGGGAGAGTGGGTCAAGATGTGCTCCACTTTAGAGTTCAAGTAGTCAAAAAAATTTACATAGTTAGTAGAGCTAGGTGAGAGATAAACAGACAGATGTATTTAGTCAGTGAGTGATAATAAAGTCTTAGCCAGATGGTGGAAAATTCTGAAGAGTCAAGGTCGTGGGCATGAGAGCAAGTGATGTCATTGCGCACGTAGGCGTAACATCCACCTGGATTGAAATTTAGAATAGAGATAGTAGAAGGGAACAGAGTAGAGATTGCTGTCAGTAACCTCAGAAACCTATGTTTCGGTGAGGAAGAAAAGGTGAAGAGGAGGAGTGATGGTGTTCCACAGAATCAAAATTAGAGCGAAGACCGCGAATGTTGCAGAAATTGAGAAGAAAGAGGTTCGAGGAGTTATCAAGACAGAAGGGGAGTCCTTTCTGGGGGAATATGTGCCACCCCCAAGGCGGAGACTCCGAGGCATAGCGTAAATGTGCCAATTTGAATTTTAAATTTTGGGAAAAGGTGTGTATGTTGTGTGAACGTAGTGTGGTGTGGAAAAAGAGAGGATCTGTCTTTAGAGAGTATGCTGAACTACTCTCCGGTGTTGATGATACTATAGGGAAACGGAAAGTGAGGACATGGGAAGGGTCTTTGGAGGGCTTCAGCACCTTCCTCGCTTCCCATATATACCTCAATGGGAGTGGCTTACGCTCATCTCGGTTGGTGTCTTCCTACCTACTGTCCTGCCTGTCTTGTCTCAGTCTTTCTACCAGTTATACAAATATCATAATTTTTTTACCAGAATCAATGCTTCGGCCTCCTCATCATAGTGTCTATAGCGAGTAGAGCTACACTATAAACAGGAGAGTTTCCTACAGGTTCGTGCCTGGTCGAGGTTAGCAAGGAAGGCATAGGAGGTGAGAAACTGAGGAAAATGAATGAAGGGAAGGCAAGGATGATGTCAGGGATGATAATACAAGGAGGCAATAGAGTAGTAAATAAATATGACGTAGGGCGAAGTCTGTGGAAAGAAGTAGCTCTACCATATTGCCTCTATGTACCAGAAATAACGCACTACAGAGAAGGGGACATTACACAGCTGGAAAAGGTTCAGAACACGGTAGGCAGGTGGGGATTAGGAGCGCCTAGGAGCGCATCAGTAAAGGCGATCAGGGGGGATATGGGATGGAGCCCGTTTTAATTAAAATCGACATTAACCAAAACCCTCTTGAAAACCTATGTGCTAGCCAAAGACCAAACCTCAGGAACGTATGATCAACCGTGGGGTAATGTTATTCCGGAAAAACTCTCACTTATTATAACGAGCATGGAAGCTCATTCTGGCGACTATACGCTAAATCCATTGTATATGAGCCATGGCGATATAAGTCAAATAAGCTTCAGTGTTAATGGTAGAACCATGTATAATATTCCTAGTAAATTCCCTCATGACTATGGTGAGCTCTACCATCGTACTTTGGATGCACTTGGTTTTCACAAAGACCATTTAATTGGAAAGGATATTTTCGGCAAGGGGGCAATGATTTGCACATTTGATTTGCGTGCTGAAAACTTAAATGATAATTTGCCCGTTGAAATGAATGGGGGGCTTAGACTTAGCTTGAATCTAAGCAAGGGAGAAAACGAGAACCGTCTGTTGATACTGTTTGGCGAAACAGTGGGTATAATAACAGTTAATTTTGAAAGACGGCTGCAGTGTGATGTGCGCGCTTGAAGCGGCTGCGCGATGAACAACATGGAGATTGAAAGAGGATTGAGGGGGCACATAGGCCTTGTTTATAGGCGTGTTATTGGCAGACGAGGTAAACTCTATACCTCGATATATAAAACCTATAGTGTGCATCGTCAATACGCTACCAAGTTATTCTAAAAGAGAAATGGGACACTGGATTTGTCTCTACTATGAACCGGGCATGGCAGTGTTCCTAGATAGTTATGCTCTCGATCCAAAATTATACTCTGATCATTTCAAATATATTGATTACCCCGGGCTCAGTATGTATAAAAATGCATTTCGACTTCAAAGCACGCGAAGCGATGTGTGCGGGGCTTATGCCATGTACTTTGCCTACAATGTTTCACACTTGGGTGTAAGAGAAACTCTTGAAAAAATATGTATGGAGTTTTCCAAGACCGAATATTCGAGGAATGATGAACACGTGATGAGATTCGCTTACAGCAAGTTTATAACGTGTTCATAAAAAGTAAGTATTGACATTGATTTTTTCATATTGAAGTGTATTACATTCCATGAAGCTATTCTAAGCATAAATAATTTTCTAGTTCCTTTATCGGGGGTTGGTGTGGTTGTATACCATGCTTAAATCAGAGGCCTGGCTCCACTCACAGGTCCTCACTCGTCACCGCCACTACCCCGTGCTGCCCCCGCCCCGCCCCGCCCCACCCCGCCCCGGGCCCCGGACCCCGAGCAATCTTGTCGCATCCGCTACCGCCGCCGCCGTCGCCGCCCGCCTGATTTGGCGGGCAGTCTTTTATGCATGAGCCGGATCGAAACATAAAAGCGTTTTATTCATATGTTTCCACAAATCGAATAAATTTTAAGACAATTATTTTTTTTTTTTCATCCGGTTGTTTTTTTTTTTGATAAAGGACATTTAAACAAGTCAAACAAATTCAATGTTTATTGGAATTTGGTCAAATTATGATTCCAGATTCATCATGTGCAATTTTATAATATCATAGGTTCCAACATTAGTCCTATATACAGAATATATTTACATATATTTTATATTTAACATAAAAATAGCAGGCAAATTCTTACACTATAAACAGTATATACAACATTCACACCAGTCCCTTTCTTATAAACAACTACAATTTATTCTGAAAAGTCTGTATCTACTAGCATATATTCAAGGGGGGATGATGAGAGCATTTGATTTATTTCTTCTTGTTCCGCGGCTTGCATTAACATGTCATCATCCGCCTCTACCCGTTTTATCAAGGGAAAATATTGCTCGGCCAGCACATCCTGTTCTCCCCACAATTCATAGGTTTCTTCTTCAAGTTCTCCCATTACACCGATCTCTTGCCCACCCATTACCTCGGCTAGTCTCGCTTCTGTTATGCCTCTTTCATCGCCTTCCTCCAAATTTTCTTCGTTTGACAGTGTCATGATCTGGGCTACCTCCTCCTGCTCTTCCTCCTCTATCCCCATAGAATTATCGGGATGACCGTAAGATCGTGACTCCAAGGTGCTAATGTAGTATCTTTTGTCCTCAACTACAGATATCCTTCTCTTGGGATATTTTACTGTACTCATTCGTCCATTGCGCACTGTGAATCCCTGATAGTCAAAGGTAAATGTTTGCATCTGGAATAGGGCGTCTTTGTATCGCTGATGAGCAATTTTCTTCTTTATGAACTTTGGAACGCCCTTAGCTGAACTCAACCGGTCACCGTCTGCCAAGAGGATGGAGTAGCACTTTGGTTTTACCCACTTCAGACTTGAGAAATCCAAGCTTTCCTTTGTTGTCTGTGCTGTACAAGGAATGTGAAGGGCTAAAGTTACTTGTGTCTATATAGCTTTTGAAGGGCTCCTGCGAGTACTCTGTTAATAGATCAGGAGTTTCAATTTCTGTTATTAAGGAATCAGTGTCGCAATACACTAGTTTCGCCCGATCTCCGTTATGAGCCTTCAGCACATTGTAATAGAAATCATATAGTCACAGCTTGGACAGCTCTAGGATGTAGTAGCCAATGTAGTTTGGATGATTCACCCCTAAATATTTCCTATGGCGAGTTACAACTACATGACCATCATTGAGAGGTACAACGCGTTTAAAGTAAGGACTTCGGGCCAGCTTCAAAAACTTTTCGCGGTTGGTGACAATATCTATGTCTTCACTATATTTGGCCACGTTCATCAGGAATCGACCAAAAATGCTGTTTGAAATACACTTGATTGCATTTTTCTTGATAGGGCAAGTAGCACTTTTGCGGGCTTCTATGTTATCCTGCATGAAGTCCGCAAGAAAGTCTTTGCTTAAACGTATAAATAGCATGCACTTTTTTTAACAACCAGGCCTAGTTGAATAAGTATTTTAAGGAGGGGCAGAGCAAACAGCATTTTCTCCTGAGCAGCATGTGTTCCAATCAGTTTTATGTTCTTACACGGTACTGGACGGTTTTCTTCTTCATACCATTCGCGTGTGACTGACGATATATCTCTGTTGGTGATATTGTGTCTTCTGATGATCAGTGGGAGGTCATCCGTTTTCTCAACGACTTCACGTGAGACAGCCTCAGTATCGCACAGAATGAGATATCCAAAATCGCCATCGGTTGCTTGATTGACCAAGCCCCCGCTCAAAAACGACTGCATTTCTGTCTCATCTAGTTTTCTCATATCCCCACATGGCAACTTCTCTTGCATTACAGTGGGAAAAAGACTGTTGAAGTCAAGATATGAAAGGAAAGTGCTTCTATCATGTTTTGGATTAAACTGAGGGTTCGTGTAGATGTTATTGGCGCGTACAAAACGACGCACAACACTTGTGTAGCCCCCACGCACGTTTGTTTGAATGCAATGATATATGTCTGGGCTACTAAGCACCTCTAATTCCTGCTGTGTTTTTAGCAGAAAGGAGTCATAGGCAAATCCTGGCAGGCTAACATAATTTACAATATCCAACCTCCACTGGGTTTTCAAAATACCTCGCCACTCTAGGAAGACATCACATAGAAGGCCAACATCCACTTTTACATAAAGCAACAAATAGTCCTTCAGGCTCTGACACCCAGCTACTTTCCAAACATTCTGAGCATGTTTATAATCACTTTCGGAAAGTTCTGCTTCTTGAAGCGAATTGAAAAAATCTTCGCGGGATGGAAGACGTGTCTCAGAAAGTCGCTCCATCGAATCCATATAGTCATAACAAAACACCTGCTTTCCCTTGATCAATAATGGCAACGCAGGTGCTGGCACATCTTTCAACATCTGTTGTGTGCATATGGGCTCGTTTCCATTACTGATGAATTGGTTCGCTAAAGCCGCGAGTGAACCAGACATAAAGGCATACGAGTCAATAAATCTCAAGTCATTTATGATGACTTCATGGTATTTGTGAACTGAACGTTTTGGTCTAAGTTTGATTTTCAAGTCAGGTATCGTTAATTCACGCAGGATTAACGACATGTCGTAATTAGCATTATGTGCAATGAGAGTGAGCTGCAATTTGTGATTTTTCATTTGGAGGTTGCATCTATTACAATAAGCTCCAATGTAATTGTTTCCTGATTTTTCATTGTCATGATATTTTACTCCTTTACCTTTTAAAAAACCCTGTTTATAGAGAAGACAGTGAGTTTGCTCATTGTGACGTGCCGTATCTTCATCGGTCATGTTGATTTTATTGTAGCCTTTAGAAAATTTCAACTTTTTCCAGGCACACTGCATTGTATGAATAAAATGGTTTACAGCCTTACCTCCACAATAGGATCCGCTTTGTACTGTTTCTCCGTTTCTGTTCACTATAATGTAAGCATACGCTATGGCAAAGTGATGTCTCTTTACACATCCAGACACATTCGAAGAAGGCTCTACGAGAATACTCTCAAAGTAATAGAATGCTAAATAAGATGGCTCATCTGCCTTAGTATGATTAATAAATTTCACAGTAGAGCCCGCGGGTGGGAATCTTAGTCTTGTGATCATCGTTGGGCAAATTAGCACATGTTCAGCAAGCGTTGTCTTGTTCTCACAGGCGCACAGGCAGATATCGCAAAACATTTTTTTCCCGCGACGTTGGCAGGTAAACAGGTTCATGTATGCGTCAAAGTCTTGGATAAGAGCTAGGTGTATGTTCTCCAACAACAGACAATGAACAACTTCTTGATCTTTGAGCCCCTTTCTGACTAGAGTTAGTTCGCCTTTTTTGTCCTCAACGTTGTCTAGACAGTAAACGCGAATACTTATGTTGTTTAATCTTTCAAGCCGACCGAGGTCTTCCCAGGATACCGGGGTTGGAATGTTACCCGTATTAATAGAGCCCAAGCAAGCATTTTCCCATTGTCTGCTCGATGGAACTACATTTCTTGACTTTAGATAACGATAAGCTGTTAGAACTTGGAAAACACAGTCCGTGGGTCCCGAAGGGTTGAGAACTTGTGTTTTCCCTGGAACACCCTTAGAATAGGGTACATACTCTCCAATACTATTGTGCAGCATTATAAGAGAGAAGGAAAATTTTACGCTAACTATTTCATCTAACGTAAATCCACTGCCCTCTTCGTCTGACATGTCATGTTCAAACCGACTAACAAAATATTCGGATAGTTCACGTACATATGAATCTATATCATCATAGCTAATTACCTGCATATGACTTCTCATATACATATCTCTATATTGAACTCCATCGTCGGAGTCTTCTCTGACTAAACGCAGATGCATGTCAACGTACACTTTAAAAGAAGGAAGTCTAACCTGCTGGCAGCCTTGGAATACAGACTCTACTGCCTCGCGAAGACGGTCAGTGTTGTTGTTGAAATATGATGCAATGTCGCCGTTGTCTGCTGATGGGACGGGCACGTCGATCGTTGTTAAGGCCCCGTTGAACAGGAAGAGGAAGTACAGCCTTAATGTACAAGTTGTGGCAGACTCAAAGATGAGGATCATCAGCTTCTGTGCAAGCTATCCTGGGAGCGTTCATGACTCCTACAAATGGCGTCAAAGTGTTTTGCGGCAGCAGTTTGTGGAGGGCCTGTATGGAGACTCACTACTTCTTAGTAATTACCCTAACCTTTTTTGTATATTGTAAAATTTAGCAGCTGTAAGAAAAACAGCATAAGTTAATGTGCCATCATGGTGCTGTGGTTAGCACACATTTTCATAAATGTGTGCCTGAGTTCGAATCCTGTCCTGGGTAGTCGGCACACAACCCACACAACTGTTCATCCATCTTTTCTGGATGATTGGTAAATTGTTACCTGGGGAAGGTAAACTGGGGTAACCTGGATGCTGAACTGGGCCTGTGTCCCGAGTTAATGGATTGTTACCCACCACAGGCTGCTGGCCAATGGTATGGAGATGAGTATCGCGACCATTCGAAGCTAATAGCGTATGCTCCCACCTTTAGCGTATGCTCCCACCTTTACCTGTATGTTAATGTTTGGCTTTGGTATCTTCTTGACTTGTCAGATGCATTATCCTGGCTATCTTTTCGAGGGATTAAGATGGATGAGTAGTTACAAATAGGTTATGGAAATGTTGTCCACTCACAGTCACATCATGTATTCTGACCCTTTAGAATAATTTTGCTATCTACCAACTGCTCTCCAACTTCCATGCTCATGCTTGTCCAGGATCTAATACCTCTCCTCAATGTTAAGCCCTCTTAAACTTTGTTTTTTGTAATGCTTACAAAATTTATTCATATACATAAGTGCTTCTGAAGTGGATTTACTAGCAAATATATTTTTTTATGCAGTAAATAGGACAACCTAATTAATTAGGGAAAAATAAGGGGAAAACAACAAGGAATGGACTGGGTGTCATAAGAATAAAAGACAGGGTAGTTTATGTTCTATTTTTATAAAATGGCCACTCGTATTTTTTTTGTGTAATGGAAATGTAGTATATGTTATATTTTGTTAATATCCACTCATATTTTCTAAGGAATGGAAACAGACAAAGAGTAAACATTATGAGATGTATACTTCATAATAGGGAAAGACAAGGCCCCTGTATATGGATAGCATTTGGGAGGATAAAAGTAACTGGCAGAGACGATACAGAAGCCCAAACTCAAGGAAACTGATTTAGTAAGAGAGGAGATGTGAAGTTTCCAGTTGAGATTTTAAGTTAAGGATAGACTGAGGATGTTTATTGTAGAAGGTGACAGCTGATTGCTATCATAAAATAGGGGATAAGTGTTTGGAAAATTGCGTCGAGTTGACGGGTTAAGAAACTGAGTTTCTGAGGCGTTGAAGAACAAAGTTCTTCTTGCCTTAATGGAACGTATTGGATATTCGGCGGCGACTCGTAGACAAGTACTGTTTTGACTTAGCTCGGTTTCTCTTTTCTATTTCGGGTAAAAAGTTAATACTGGCTGTCGTTTGGAGCCAAATGTCCAGACGTGGTACCTGCTGATAGAAAACAATGTATTTACCTTTGCTGGTAAGGTTTTAAGGTTTGCGTCTGTGTGTGTGACCACTGAAGGGCAAATGTGCCGCAGTCTCCTGAGCGGCCCTAACAGCCAAAACACAGCTTGGGAGGTTTCGTATTTTTTGCCCAGGGCTTTATTTTGCTCTCCAGCAGCTTAAAAATGATTTAACTTGCTGTTAAATAATTGTTAGTAGCTATTTTGGCTTCTGCTCTTAAGATAAGTGATTTACAGACGCCCTCTTGCTGGACAGGGCGTCTGTAAATCACTTATCTTAAGACCAGAAGTCAAAATAGCTACAGGTACTTAAACTAACAATTATTTAACACCAAGTTAAGTCATTCTTAACCTGGTGAACAGCAAAATAAAGCACTGGTCAAAAAAATACGAAACCTTCCAAGCAAGCTGGCTGTTGGAGATGAGACGCTGCGGTCCCCAGTGTCCCTCACATCACACACCACACGCAAACGCAAAACCTTAGCAGCAAAGGGTAAATACATTTTTTCTACCAGTAGGTACCACGTTTGACATTTGGCTCCAAACGACAGCCAGTATGATTTTCCCGAGATAGAAAAGAGGAACAGAGTTAAGTCAAAACATTACTTGTCTCCGAGTCGCCGCCGGATAACCAATACGGTCCATTGGAAGTGACAGCAAGGTATGAAGTTGAGTGTTCTGTAGCCTCCATCCTGGAATCGTGTAGTTTCTGTTGGGGGGTCTTTTGTAGTCTGTAGGATTGGAACTGTCACCCCTCTTAGGCACAGGCTGCATGTTGGCAGTGGGACGCCAGCACTCGTCGAGCGAGCAAATCTCCCGGCTTCTGGGCCACTTATAGACTGTTGAGTTGCTCGCTCTGCTCTGATATTGGCTGCATCGTGCACCCGTTTCCCCGCCTGGCACGCCAGCTGGCCGGGGCCCCGCCGGCTGGCGTGCCGGCCATCTCAGCGACGGGCCGTCGCATTAGACAAGGCCCGTTCCCCCTCTGAGGGGTAAATCTTCGACATGACATGCATGTTGGCATACTTCCAATAAGAAGTAAAAGGTAGACGTTAAAAGACTGTGGTGCTGGGGGAAGTGGTTGGCCATGTTGGTGGTGGTGGGCGTGGTGGTCTGCTGGATGGTCCTAAGGGAGGGGCTGATGAGGCGTCTGTGGAGGGATCCTTTAGGGTGCAGTGGCTGCTCATCCTCGCTTTTGGGCTGGACGATAAATGGGTACCTGAGGAAGATTGGGGAAGGTAATCTGATGTAAACTGGATGTCACCATAACACAGTGCCTCGGAGGTAATGGGATCCTTCTCACCACAGGCTCAAGAGCTAATGCGCTGTAAATGAACTCCGAGGCCACACGCAGCTATTGCGTATGGTCCCATTGTAGATACGAGTGTTTTAATACTACCCCTTTGAAAGAGCTCAAGTAGTAGAGAGGAAGATATAAATACAGAGAAAGGCTGTTCCAGAATTCACCAGCTTAAGGGATGAAAGCATGAAGAAGCTGGTTAACGTTCCCTTAACCCGTGGGCTTCGGCTATGGAAAAGCCAAGAAGTGGCCGTGAAACGACAAAATTACACTGCGTTTTGAGATTAAGAAAAAAGCATGGAAGATACATCGGAGTACTACTCTCATAACCATAAAGCCGTTAAACATATTTACTTTTACTCAAACTGCATTCTTTTTGGGCGGTGTTTGTTACAAAATAAACAGTATCGTGACGCGTGGCATCTAGCCGAGAGTCGCTTGATGTCTACTATAGAGAATTTGACAAGTGATTCCTGTATGGATAGCTAATTCCATATGCCATGACCTTACAGCACCACCTATGACAAAAAAAGCCCACCTAAAGATCACTCACCCACCATAAATGACCTAGGGCATTCGTGGTGGGTTGCGCTATGCCACCACAGCCTACAATTAGCTCGAATTAGGTGTTTTATGACGAGCCCTTTTTAAGGTCCACCGTACCACAGCCACGACTTGTGAAAGCCCTAAAAAGGGTCTGCCGACGTTCTCGGGTTAACAAATACAACCATTGCAAAGATGATGTTTGATGAAAAAATAGTTTATATTCGGATCCTTGCAGGTGATTCTGGTTTTCCTCTGGAGCCCTTCCTAATGACACCAGTGAGCCAGCCAACAACTGATGCTCATCGCGCCGATAACCGCAGCCACTCGAGGACACGTGTTGTGGTGGAACAGACTTTTGGGGTACTAAAATCTCGGTTCCGTTCCAGTTTCAGTCAAATGTGCAAAAATTGCAATTGCATGTATGGTATTGCATAATATTTGTATCAGTAGAACAATTCAGTCAGATGAACCCTTAGTACAAGAGATTGAAAACATGGAAAATGATGCCTACAGAGGAAATGAAGACACATACCAGGCTCGACGAAGGGGTCTGATTGACAATGTCTTTTCATAGACAGTGTTGTTGGTTGGAATGTGCATGTATGCTATTGCATAATATTTTTGTCAGTAGAAGAATTCAATTAAATGAACCTTTACTAGAGATTGAAAACATGGAATTTGATGCCTACAGAGGAAATGAAGACACAGGGCAGGCTCGACGAACCAACCAACAACACGGTCTATGAAAAGACATTGTCAATCAGATCCCTTCGTCGAGCCTGCCCTGTGTCTTCTTTTCCTCTGTAAGCATCATTTTCCATGTTTTCAGTCTCTAGTAAAGGTTTATTTAATTAAATTATTTTACTGACAAAAATATTATGCAATAGCATACATGCAAAAAAAAAAAAAAACTTTCAATCAGTAAATTCCTGGCTCCTAAAACTAGTAAATTTGTAAATTTCCTATTTTTTAGTAATTTTGTGAATTTACTGATTGAAACGGTTACTTTTTAAATTTCCTGAAAATTCAAGGAAATTTACAAATTTATTGTTTTGAAGATTTTACTGTAACATATACATCTCAGCGAAAAGTGTGAGTCGCCACAAAGCCCTAGCACTTGAAACAGAAGCCCTGCCATCTCAGACACCCGGACAGTTGGAAATATTAATAAAATATGAGAATATATATAATCATTAAATGTTGTTCTCTGACTTCAACTCACCATAATTATTAACAATTGAGGATAGGAAATTGTGTTAATAGTTGTGGAATCACTGCTTATTCCAATGTTATCAACACAATAAACTTATCTATATCAGATGAGCTAAGTAAAGAAATACTAATATTTCTTAATTATGTTAAGTGATTAGTTTTAAGGCGCGAGTGTTATAGTGTTAGGGCGCGAACTGCTATCTCACGTCAGGTCCAGTGTACCGTTGCCTGCTTTCACAAGTTGACTGTAGTAGGTGAGATAACACAATAGCCTTTTAGTTGGCCGAGCGGTAGCCGATATAAGTTCACTTTAGTTCACTTTAGTTCTCTCTCTCACAGGGCAATACCAATACAAAATGTAATTTTAACTATATTAACAGTTGTATATAAAGTTTACAGTTTAAGTGAGCAAGTTGCACGATTTGAGAGCCAGCCACACCAACGTGCCCGGGCCGGCGAGCACCACTCTCCCGCCCGCTACCCGCTGTCTTCTCTCGGCTTCTCCCCCGTCTTCGCGTTGTCCGCTCGTTTTATTTGCTTGCAGTTCGTCCGGAAGGGTGGGGCTTCCGGTTGATGACGACTGATGAAAGTCATCATTTGTTGAGCCTAGTGTCATCATTTCATCACAGCTTCTCACGGCCAAAAGCACGACGTGTTGTTAAAACATCCTGTTGTGTGACACCGACTGGGTGTCGGCACACGTACAGTCGCGATATGAAGTGATGTCGCCGTGTACGTTTATTTTCGATCACGCAAGTATCGTGATATATTTTCAAGAGTACCATTATTTTCCTGTATCTTCATCATAACTTGACTAAATATATTTTACAAGCTAGAAAAAAATAGAAAAGAAATATTCAGTGATGTTTTACGAAGAGTTGTCGAAATATTTTGCCACAAAGTGTTTTCGTTCACCAAGGAACAAGTCAAATGAAGTCCAAATATCGACATATTACTCAAACAGAAAGTAAAATTATCTTTTCATGGTCATTGTTGACAACACTAAATCTAACATATGCATAATATATAGGACATGCATAATTAGTCGATATCCTAAACTAGGATGGCGTAATTGATTTAATTTATACTCTCGTATGATGATGACGTCATCGCCTGCGCACCATACCTATTATTCAGCTCGGACTCATTCTTTGCCTTTCGTGGTCAACATAATGATAACAAAAGCTGTCCGTGGACTTCTAATGCATGATAGTGATAAAGGGAAGATGCCCACAGCCTATAACAGCCGAGGGATAGTGGGAGATGGAAAAATAAGAATAAATAGCCTCAGAATAGTCGTGTTTTGTAACTCCAAGGTCCTCACTCTTTGCCGCCGATCGCAAACATCATTGCCTTTCTTTGTCAATATAACGATGACAAAAGCTTCATGTAGACTTCTAATGCTTGGAGGTGATCAGTGGAACATGTCCACAGCTTATAAGTGCCATAGAATAATCGAGGAAGGTGGGGAAATAAGAAAATATGGCTTTGAAATGGAGGTGGTGGTCGGGCGGGTAGGCTAATCGCAGCGCTGCCAAACATTAGGCAATGGTCGAGTGTTCGTAGAGGCGTCTGGAATTTTGATAGTTCAGTTATGGCAACTCAACCTATGAAGGCATTCTTCATTCATCATCATCACTGAGCGATTTTACTATATATTTCAGTGCCCATGCTTGTAATAAGAAGCCACAATAGTGAATAAAAGGTGTTTAATGTGAAACCTTATTATTTGATCGTTTCTTAATCAATAAAACGCAAAGTAATGCCAGCAACTGTCCATTCGCTTCGTGTCATACTGTGCGTGTGTATTAATAACTGCAGAAGACTATTCATGGAATGACCCAGAATATATATATATATATATATATATATATATATATATATATATATATATATATATATATATATATATATATATATATATATATATATATATCGCCTAAATCTGAACAACGTATAACAACTGTTTTGCAAAGATAAGCACACGACGTGAGCTAAATCATTTCAAGGTTGTCTTCAGTACTTCAGCACTGAAGACAACACATGACATTCGCAGTTGCATTTTTTAAAGCAAATGAATGTATAATTGTAATTCAGGTACTACTATGTTATTTTACCGTGTTTTACATCACAACGTATTATAGATTATCATTAAAAGGGAACATTATAACATAAACAATAAATACACATCGCTTCCGTTATCTTCAAATGCTCCCGTACGAAACATTTTGAGAGCGGCGACATCACTTCATATCGCGACTGTACAGCCAGGGTAGAAGCAGCGAGGAGCCCAGACACGCAGCTTTCCCAGTGAGACGAAGGACCAGCGTGAGGTTGAGAAGGCGAGGTGTGCACTCTGTGGTGGTGGGCTGGTGTCTGCCTTAGCCCGCCAGCCGGGTTATGACGTTGGCTTGGAAGTAGGAGTAGCCAGGGCGGTAACGAGGCCGGCAGACTTAACAAGGCCGGCAGGGCGTAGTTACACCCACACACGGCCCCCCAAACAAGAATCTGCTGGAAGTAGATTACACCAAAAGTTAACAAGACCTGCTCAGTAGGTCAGCACCCAAATTATCTTTGCCTGCCACATGAACGACTCTGAACTTGTAGGCTTGAAGAGACAAAGCCCAACGAAGCAGTCTATCATTCTTTCCTTTGAATGTTGACAGGTACAAAAGAGGCTTGTGATCTACCTCCAAAATAAACTCTTTACCGCGTAGGTAGAAGTCAAACCTGTTGATGGCGAAGATGACTGCAAGGCACTCTCGTTCAATCGTGGAGTACCTTGTTTCACGGTCGAGTAACTTCCGACTGGCATAGGCGACGGGATGTGGACAGTCGATGTAGTACTGCAGAAGGACTGCTCCAATCCCGCGGCTGGAGGCATCGGTCCTCAGAACAAAGATCAGATCCGGGTTCGGCAGACGAAGCACTGGTGGCGAGACCAACTTATCCTTGAGGTATCTGAACCGCACCAACAAGTCTTCACTCCAAGCCAAGGGTTCGGGAACATTCTTCTTGTGCAAGTCTGACAAAGGGCCGGTGTATTCAGCTGCCGTTTTGTATCATCAACACCAGAGAGCAGTTCAGCATGCTCTCTAAAGACAGTTCCTCTCTTTCTACACAACACTACATTCACAAAACACACACACCTTTTCCCAAAATTTAAAATTCAAAATGGCTAACGAAAACAACGCCTCGGGGGTGCATAAATTCCCCCAGGGAGGACTCCCCTTCTGGCTGCCGACTTGAGAGGCATCCTGATAACTCCTCGAACCTCCTCCTTATCAATTTCTGCAACATTCGCAGTCTCCGTTCTAATTTTCATTCTGTGGAACACCATCTCTCCTCCTCTAAACCTCACCTTCTCTTCCTCACCGAAACACAGGTTTCTGAGGCTACTGACAGCAACCTCTACTCTGTTCACTCCTACTATCTCTATCCTAAATTTCAATCCAAAGCTGGATGTTGCGCCTACGTGCGTCACGACATCACTTGCTCTCGTGCCCACGACCTTGACTCTTCTGAATTTTCCACCATCTGGCTAAGCCTTCATTGTCATTCTATTACTAAATACATATGTGCTGTTTATCTCTCACCTAACTCTACTAACTATGTAAAATTCTTTGACTATTTGAACTCTAAAGTGGAGCACATCTTGACTCACTCTCCCTTCGCTGAAATCTCCACCTTGGGAGATTTCAATGTTCACCACCAGCTTTGGCTTTCATCCTCCTTCACTGACCAGCCTGGTGAACAAACCTACAACCTTGCTCTCCTCAACGACCTAGAGCAGCTGATTCCGCACCCTACTCGTATTCCCGACCGTCTTGGAGACAGGCCCAACATTCTAGACCTTTTCCTTACCTCTAATCTTTCTGCTTACTATGTCAAACTGTTCTCTCCGTTGGGCTCCTCCGATCATAATCTTATTTCTGTATCCTGTCCTATCGCTCCTGTACATCCTCTGGACCCGCCGAAGAGGCGATGCTTTTCACATTTTGCTTCAGCTCGGTGGGACGACTTGAGGATGTACTTTTCCGATTTCCCGTGGAATGATTACTGCTTCCAGGAGAGAGACCCCTCTGTGTGTGCTCAGCGCATCACAGAGGTGATTGTCTCTGGAATGGAGGCATACATTCCACGTACTTTCTCCACTTCTCATGCTAAAAAGCGTTGGTTTAATCACGCTTGTTCTCGTGCTATTAAAGATAGAGAGGCAGCTCACAAAAGGTTCCAGAGCCTTAGAACTCCCACTAACTTTGATCTTTACATTTCAGCCCGGTATCGTGCCAAATCTATTCTCCGACTTACCAAAACTTCTTTTATTAATAGAAAATGTCAACACCTTGCTTCTTCTAATTCTTCCCGTGTCTTCTGGCATCTAGCCAAAAATATCTCCTCCAATTCCACTTCTTCCTCTCTCCCTCCTCTCCTTAACCCTGACGGCAGCACTGCCGTCTCATCTGTCTCTAATGCTGAACTCTTCGCTCAAACTTTCTGTAAGAACTCCACCCTGGACGATTATGGGCATATTCCTCCTACTCACCCCCCCTCTGACTCCTTTATGCCTGTTATTAAGATTCTTCCAAATGATGTTTTCTATGCCCTCTCTGGCCTCAACTCTCAGAAGGCTTATGGACCTCATGGAGTGCTTCCTATTGTCCTTAAAAACTGTGCTTCTGTGCTGACACCCTGCCTGGTCAAACTCTTTCGTCTCTGCCTATCAACATCTATCTTTTCTTCCTGCTGGAAGTATGCCTTTGTACAGCTTGTGCCTAAGAAGGGTGAGCGTTCCAATCCCTCAAACTAAAGCCCTTTAGCTTTACTTTCCTGTCTATCTAAAGCTTTTGAATAAATCCTTAACCGGAAGATGCAAAAGCACCTTTCCACTTCTAACCTTCTATCTGATCGCCAGTATGGGTTCCGCAAGGGGCGTTCTACTGGTGATCTCCTTGCCTTCCTAACTGACTCTTGGTCATCCTCTTTTAGCCGTTTCGGTGAAACCTTTGCTATCGCGCTGGACATATCAAAAGCTTTTGCTAGGGTCTGGCACAAATCTTTGCTTTTCAAACTACCCTCCTACGGTGTCTATCCTTCTCTCTGTAGCTTTATCTCCAGTTTCCTTTCTGACCGTTCTATTTCTGCTGTGGTAGGCGGCCACTATTCTTCCCCTAAACCTATTAACAGTGGTGTCCCACAGGGTTCTGTCCTATCTCCCACTCTCTTTCTGCTGTTCATTGATGATCTTTCCAAAACGAACTGTCCAATCCATTCCTACGCCGATGATTCCCACTCTGCATTACTCAACTTCTTTTAATAGAAGACCCAGTCTACAGGAACTTAACGACTCAAGGCTGGAGGGAATATAACGCTTAGCCTCAGACCTTACTATTATTTCCGATTGGGCAAGAGGAAACTGGTGTCCTTCAACGCCTCAAAAACACAGTTTCTCCACGTATCCACTCGACACAATCTTAATAATAATAATAATAATAATAATAATTTTATTGCCATGAGCATACATAACTTTCATATTATTTGATTTCATACATATACATTAGAACACATGGCAATGAGGACTGATACCTAAAAAGTATATTTTGCCCTCATTACTTCTAATAGTTTACTATACCCTGTTCAGTTATGAAATATATTTCCGCTTCATTTGCTAAGATATGGAAGACATTATATTTCATATTTACCCCCAAAAGTTTAACTTTGCAAAAGAGTATAATTTCAATCTCCAACATTAACTCGTACTTGAGAATAATATACAGTACACATTATTGAAGCGACAGGTTTTTTATAACAGTAATAATAATGCATGTCCCATGTACAAATTAGCAAGCTACAAAATACATTCCTAATTTTCCTGTAAGTATTCTTTAACTTTACGTTTGTAAGTTGACACTGAACACTGATGGTCTACATTTAACGTTATTTCATTCCATATATGAACACCCATGTAGCGGAAGGTCCTGTGTATTAGCAAGGTTCTTCCCTGAGGCACACGCAGGTTTCCCCGCTGCCTGGTGGGGTAGGAGTGAATGTTTTCGTTGGTGGAAAACATGTCCCTCATGGAGCTAGGAACCATCTGTTTTGCAAATTTGAACATTAGTTTTGCGATACAATATTGATAGACTTTTTTGAATGGCAAAATATTAAGAGCCTTAAATAATTCGGCAGTATGATCTCTAGCTCCTGAAGAAGTTATTATTGTTATGGATCTCTTCTGAATCTTTTCTATTACTTGGATATGACAACTGCTGGCAGACCCCCAAACCTCCAGTCCATAGGTTAAATATGGGTACACAAAAGAATTATACAGAGTAACTAACGTTTCAGAATTTAGATATTTCCTAGCTTTGCATAATACCCCAATACTTTTTGCAATTTTATTTTTAATATGTATAATATGATTAAACCAATTTAGTTTTTTGTCAAGTATAATGCCTAAAAATTTTGTAGACTCTACTCTCTTCAGTTTTGTCTGACCAATATACACATTCGTGTTAGTATTAGATTCTTTGCCTCTAGCTCGAAATACCATATAATGGGTCTTAGATATATTCAATGAAAGCTTGTTAGCCTGTATCCACTTAACCAGAGTCTTCATTTCAGAATTAATGGAATGAAACAAATCAACTAAATTTGATCCTCTTACAATTAAATTTGTATCATCTGTAAAAAGTATTGTTGTAACATTTGGGGAAATATTTGCAATATCGTTTACATATAGTAGAAACAACAGTGGTCCCAAAATGGATCCCTGCGGTACACCAGATTTAATGTGCAAAGTACTGGACTTGTTTTCATTATAAACTACAAATTGATTTCTATGTGACAGATAACTTTGTAACCATTTATGAGCTGTGCCCCTGATCCCATATGTTTCTAGTTTATTTAACAGTATTTCATGACTAACTGTTTCAAAGGCTTTGCTTAAATCTAAGAATACCCCTAATACATAATCACCCTCATCCAATGCCTTTGATATCTTGTCTATTAGAGTGATTAATGCAAGATCAGTACCATGCTGCTCCCGAAAACCAAATTGATGTTTGTATAACAAATTGCATGATTTTACAAATTCCATCAACCTTTTGTACATGATTCTTTCAAAAATTTTAGAGAATACTGTGAGTACCGATACTGGTCTGTAGTTAGACATCAAAGTAGCATCGCCGCCTTTATAAATGGGAATGACTTTGGCAGTTTTGAGTACTTGAGGGAATACTCCTTGAGACAGAGACTGATTGATTATATGAGTCAATGCACTAATATAATTAAGATGAGACAATCTAATGATTTCTGTAGTAATACCATCATATCCTGGTCTTTTCCTTGTCAATGACATTATGATATTTATTACTTCATTATTGTCAGTGGGATACAAAAACATTGATTTAGGATTTGGTGGTGGCATATAAGCAGCATGGCCTTGAATTACAGATGGTATAGAATTGCATAAGTTAGTCCCTATATTCACAAAATATTCATTAAAACCATTTGCTATATTCTCGGGGCATACTTCCTTTTTATTGTTAATAATTATTTCCCTTGTTAAAGAATTACACTTTTTCTTTTTATTAATAATTTCATTAATTAAGTCCCATGATTTCCTAACATTACTAATGTTATCGTTAAATGCTTCCTTATAGTGATCCCTTTCCGCTTGTCTGAGTGTTTTTTGAAGGTATCTTTTATAGGTAGAATATTTTCTCTTATTTTCTGGTGTTGGTCTCTTAACCTGGATCAGATAAATTTAGTTTTTCATTTTGATTGACTTTTTTAACCCTGCTGATAGCCAATCTTTTCTTGTTTTATAACCTAACTTCATTTTGACAAATGGAAATGCTTCTTCATAACAATTTGTAAAGTGGCTTTGAAATTTTGAAAAAGCTTGTTGACAATCAGTTATGTCTATAATGTTATTCCACTCAATGTTATTCATCAATACTCTAAATTTATTAATGATACTGTCATTAAATATTCTCTTTATATTTAACCTTTTCTTCATTTTGCTGAATCGTCTTTTTAATGCAGAATATAGGTAGATGATCGAAAATATCTGTACAAAGAATACCATTAAGAAAATTATTATTGTGAACACAATTACAGAATATATTGTCAATAAGTGTGGCAGAGGAACTGGTAATTCTGGTTGGTTTGTTAATAAGTGGCAGAAATTAATAGCTCAAAAATGTATCTATGAAATTAGACACTTGCTTATTACTTTTGTTCTTTAGTAAATCCATGTTGTAATCCCCCATAATGTAGCTCTCCTTCTGCTCAGTTTGCACTTTACTTAGAACATCACTTAGAGTTTCCAGGAAGGAATCCACTGCTGCTGACGGAGGCTTATGTAGTGCGGCGACGGCCTAATGAACGAGCCTCCCATAACCCACTTAGCCAGTGGGGTACCTCTTTGGCCGACTCGGTAAGGAGTGGCTCTCCCGTCACGCTGGTCGCGGGTTCAATCCCAGGCAGCCGGGAATACCCTGATCTTGATTAATTTCTAAGTGTTATTTCGATACACGCAGAGGCCGTGTTGAGAAATAGGAAGGATTTAGAAAAGAAGCTCGTCGGGGCATTACACTTATACAATACACCAATCAAGGTTTTGTTGTTAAGTTTCTTTCCGGAATCCAGCTCAATGAATAATGACTCAAGGTGACTGTTACTGATTGATAAATCCTCTCTTTCAGTAAAAGATAAGCCCTCCTTAACATATAGTGAAACCCCCCCCCCCCTGTTAACTTTTCTAAATGACTCCTTATGCACATATTTATTTATTCTATAAAAAATTTTATTTTTTTCATTTATCCATGTTTCAGTTAGGCCTATGACATCAAAACTCATGTCCAGACATTGTAGATACGACAATAAATTTTGAAGATTTTTAGGGACACTACGGATATTCATATGTAGTAATGCGAACCTGTTGTTTTCATTTATCGCTTTAATCTCCGTGTTAAAGTTATCTCCATCATAGTACTTATTTGATAAGTTGTCTGTTTGTATAGTATTCATATAATTTATATCTGGATCAAACTGTTCGAGTAAGTTATTGTATTGTGCTTCATTTTCATCTGTAAGGTTAAAGTTTGCATAATTTTGAAACTCAGGAATTTGCGAAGGGCCAAAATTTCCTTTTAAATAGTTAATAAATTCATCGGTACTCTCTAGTGCACTAAATGGAAACACAGCAGCAGAACAGGCAACACACATCTCCCCCTCCCCACCAATGGCAGCTTCACACACACCGCACCTCACCATTACACACTGCACAACATGGTAACATTGCTCCAGCCATCATACATGGGTATTTCAAATACATACAAAAAACAGTCATATTCAGTAGCTTCTATGTTCCTAAAAGTAATAATAATATATAAGAAATAACGAAAAATCCCTTAACTACAACCCAAACTAGTCATAAAGTAATAGTCCTTAAACACAAGCCCTAAAGTGATCATATGCGTGAATACATATACACCATTTAATATACAATGCCGAATATCAATTACAACAATGACAGATCTCTCTCTCTCTCTCTCTCTCTCTCTCTCTCTCTCTCTCTCTCTCTCTCTCTCTCTCTCACCTGCCCACACACATACATACATACACATATACATACATACATACATACATACATACACACATACGTACATACTTGCATACTTGCATATTTATGCACATACACACACATATACACATATATATGAGTATTCAGCAGCAAAAATCATAGTCGGAACCTGATACAATGTTCATAAGAAAGATAAATGCAATAGTTTTCATAATCATAACAATAGTAATAATGATGATGATGTTAATAATAATAATAAGAATAATACTAATAATAATAATAATAATAATAATAGTAGTAATACTACTACCACCACCAACACCACTACTATTACTACTACTGCTAATAATAATAATAATAATAATAATAATAATAATAATAATAATAATAATAGTAGTCACCCCAAAGCCTCCTCCATTGTCCCCCTTAACTTTCTCGTTCTTGGCTATTCAACCACTACGCCTTCCCCACAGCAGTGTGCACAGGCCCCGCACAGAGGCACACACACAGTTAGGTGACGCACCTCAGTGGCGTTACCGTTTCCCTTTGTTTTTACTCTTAAATCGAGCCGCGGAACACATATGCATATTAATGTTTTCACATTATTTTACTTGTTCTTTAAAGGCGTATATAATTACACATATACGTATACACACACACACACACACACACACACACACACACACACACACACACACACACACTCAATGACTCGCTCTATCAACAACTTTTCACTTTAAATGCGTATATAATTACACACACACACACACACACACACACACACACACACACACACTCTCTCTATCAACAACTTTTCACTTTAAACGCATATATAATTACACACACACACACACACACACACACACACACACACACACACACACACATACACACACTGATTCGCCCTATCAACAACTTTTCACTTTAAACGCGTATATAATTAAACATATAGGTATACACACACACACACACACACACACACACACACACACACACACACACACACACACACACACACACGTACACAATGACTCTCTCTATCAACAGCTTTTCACCTTAAACGAATATATAAACACACACACACACACACACACACACACACACACACACACACACAATGACTCACTTTTGCTCTATCAACACCTTTTCAACCAGATTGTGACATTATAGCACTTAGTTCATCCTCATTTTTCACAGACCTCACAGTACCTTTTGAATCCTTCACCAACACGTTCCCGTCCGATGACCAGCAGTCTTTGATTTTGTTCGCCTGCTTGCCTCGTCGAGCCCTCCACAGCAGGGAGGCACGAAGCCTAGTCAAGTCCTCGTTGACGTAGACGTTCTGGGTAGCGGTCTGCTGCTGCACATTTGATGCTATACTCTCGGTCGTCCCAGTCCACGGTCTTCCTGGAATTCATTGTCTCTGTCTCGGATTCAGTTTTCTTCTATTGGCATATACCCGCTGTCTTGCTCTATATGTAGAGAATCGTATCAGTATAGGCCGAGGCACTCCGTCATCCCTCCTACGTCCGACACGATGTACTCGATCAACGTCATCAGTTGTAATGGGCTCCATTTCACACACATTCTTGTTTTCTGCCCGAAATTCTGCCAAATCTATTCTCCGACTAACCAAAAATTATTTCATTAATAGAAAATGCCAAAACCTTGCTTTCTCTAACTCTTCCCGTGACTTCTGGCATCCAGCCAAAAACATCTCCTCCAACTTCACTTCTTCATCTTTCCCTCCACTCCTCAGTCCTGATGGCAACACTGCCGTCTCATCTATCTCTAAGGCTGAACTCTTCTCTCAAACTTTTTCTAAAAACTCCACTCTGGACGATTCTGGGCATATTCCTCCTACTCATCCCCCCTCTAACTCCTTTATGCCTGTTATAAAGATTCTTCAAAATGATGGGTTCTATGCCCTCTCTGGCCTCAATCCTCAGAAGGCTTATGGACCTAATGGAGTGCCTCCTATTGTCCTTAAAAACTGTGCCTCCGTGCTGTCACCCTGCCTGGTCAAACTCTTTCGCCTCTGCCTGTCAACATCTACCTTTCCTTCTTGCTGGAAGTATGCCTTCATACAGCCTGTGCCTAAGAAGGGTGACCGCTCCAATCCCTCAAACTACCGTCCTATAGCTTTACTTTCATGTCTATCTAAAGCTTTTGAATCAATCCTTAACCGGAAGATTCATAAGCACCTTTCCACTTCTGACCTTCTATCTGATCGCCAGTATGGGTTCCGCAAGGGGCGTTCTACTGGTGATCTCCTAGCCTTCTTAACTGACTTTTGGTCATCCTCTCTTAGCCGTTTCGGTGAAACTTTGCTATTGCGCTGGACATATCAAAAGCTTTTGATAGGGTCTGACACAAATCTTGCTTTCCAAACTACCTCCTACGGTTTCTATCCTTCTCTCTGTACCTTTATCTCCAGTTTCCTTTCTGACCGTTCTATTTCTGCCGTGGTAGACGGTCACTGTTCTTCCCCTAAATCTATTAACAGTGGTGTCCCACAGGGTTCTGTCCTATCTCCCACTCTTTTTCTGTTGTTCATTGATGATCTTCTTTCCAAAACGAACTGTCCTATCCATTCCTACGCCGATGATTCCACTCTGCATTACTCAACTTCTTTTAATAGAAGACCCACCCTACAGGAACTTAACGACTCAAGGCTGGAGGCTGCAGTCGTTTAGCCTCAGACCTTACTATCATCTCCGATTGGGGCAGGAAGAACCTTGTGTCCTTCAACGCCTCAAAAACAAAGTTTCTCCACCTATCCATTCCACACAATCTTCCAAACACCTATCTCTAGTCTTTGACAACACTCAGCTATCACCTTCTTCAACACTAAACATCCTCAAAATCTCAACTGGAAACTTCATATCTCATCTCTTACTAAATCAGCTTCCTCGAGGCTGGGCGTTCTGTACCGTCTCCGCCAGTTCTTCTCCCCTGCACAGTTGCTGTCCATATAAAGGGGCCTTGTCCGCCCTCGTATGGAGTATGCATCTCATGTGTGGGGGGGCTCCACTCACACAGCTCTTCTGGACAGAGTGGAGGCTAAGGCTCTTCGTCTCATCAGCTCTCCTCCTCATACTGATAGTCGTCTACCTCTTAAATTCCGCCGCAGTGTTGCCTCTCTTTCTATCTTCTATCGATATTTCCACGCTGACTGCTCTTCTGAACTTGTTAACTGCATGCCTCCCCTCCTCCCGCGGCCCCGCTGCACTCGACTTTCTACTCATGCTCATCCCTATACTGTCCAAACCCCTTATGCAAGAGTTAACCAGCATCTTCACTCTTTCATCCCTCACGCTGGTAAACTCTGGAATAATCTTCCTTCATCTGTATTTCCTCCTGCCTACGACTTGAACTCTTTCAAGAGGAGGGTATCAGGACACCTCTCCTACCGTATTTGATCTTGCTTTCGGCCACATCTTTTGTTTCTTTTTAGGAGCAGCGAGTAGCGGGCTTTTTTTTTTATTATTGTTTTCTTTTTTTGTGTGCCCTTGAGCTGCCTCCTTTGTTGTAAAAAAAAAAAAAAATCAGGTCCATTGTCATTTGTGCAACATCTTCGGTTTCTTTTTCTTCATTGCCTGTAATTATAAGGTTGTTCCTCCGTGAGTACTGCTCCTGGTGGTTCAACGCTTCTTTCAGGCTAGTTACCTCCTTTTCAAGATCAGTGATCCTTGAAACTCGTTGTTTGATGACGTCACGAAGCTCTTGCATCTCCTTCACTAGACAATGACATAGAACATCATCCAGCTTCTTCACCACTCTCTCCTCACCAAGGGCACTGACGAACGCCTTCACGAAATCTTCTTGATTGATACCCATTGCTGCTGTAAGGGTTCTAGACCACATTCATCAGAGGGCTCCGCGGTGCGCGAGAGTATGTAAACACTAGTTGACACCTTTACTCGGTGCGGGGGAAGGCGGGCTTGTTTATACGTAACAGCTGGCTGTCAGTAACACTGTTAGGTCTTACTGCATTTTCTGATTATGTCCTTTATCAGAGAGTTATTTTACGCCGTCAGTTAACTCAGCACATATTCACTTTCGGGCTCTCATAGTCACAGCATAGTACATTGTGGCAGAACGTAGATATTTCAACAAATATAAGGAGCTCCCTTAACCGACTTCCACCTGCCGCCATGTTGGATGTATAGATCCCCTATCCCCTATTCTTTGACAACACTCAGCTATCACCTTCCTCAACACTAAACATCCTCGGTCTATCCTTAACTCAAAATCTCAACTGGAAACTTCATATCTCATCTCTTACTAAATCAGCTTCCTCGAGGCTGGGCGTTGTGTACCGTCTCCGCCAATTCTTCTCCCCCACACAGTTGCTGCCCATTTACAGGGGTCTTGTCCGCCCTCGTATATGGAGTATGCATCTCATGTGTGGGGGGGGGGTCCAGTCACGTAGCTCTCCTTGACAGAGTGGAGTCAACAGCTCTTCGTCTCATCAGCTCTCTTCGTACTGATAGTCTTCTACCTCTCAAATCTTCTATCGATATTTTCATGCTGACTGCTCTTCTGAACTTGCTAAATGCATGCCTCCCCTCCTCCCGCGGCCCCGCTGCACACGTCTTTCTACTCATGCTCATCCCCATACTGTCCAAGCCCCTTATGTAAGAGTTAACCAGCATCTTCACTCTTTCATCCCTCACGCTGGTAAACTCTGGAACTATCTTCCTTCATCTGTATTTCCTCCTGCCAACGACTTGAACTCTTTCAAGAGGAGGGTATCTGGACACCTCTCCTCCCGAAATTGACCTTTCTTTCGACCACCTCTTTTAATTTTTTGGGGGGGGGAGCAGCGAGTAGCGGGCTTTTTTTTAATATTGTTTTCTTTTTTTTTTGTGCCCTTGAGCTGCCTCCTTTTTTGTAAAAAAAAAAAAAAAAATCAAAGCCTTCAGGTCAATATCATATATTGAAACTACAAAAAACTAGGAAACAAAAAAAAAAGTTTAGATGCAAAAATAGCCTAGCATACATTATATATATATATATATATATATATATATATATATATATATATATATATATATATATATATATATATATATATATATATACATATATATATATATATATATATATATATATATATATATATATATATATATATATATCTATATATATATATATATTTCAAATTTCGTCAAAGCCTTCAGGTCAACATGAATCGTTCCTGTGTAGCTTGGAAACTCTAAAAAGAACCAATGGTCTCTTTCACAATTCGCCATGATGTGTTAGTAAGCCTGCAAATCAACACCAAAGACTTAGAAAATTCATTGCGTAGTGTTTTGTGTTCATGCATATTTTAATAGGTTAACTTCTGAGGAAATCATACGGGACATCTCTTGTGTGTGTGGTGCTGCATCGAAAACCTAACCATTACGGAGTGTTAAATATTAAAGTTTCGTTCGGGCGATTACAAAGCCACTGTGATGGACTGTGGAATTGGCTCTGAGAAATATAACAACCTGAAAAATTTGTTAAGAGCAAAAATAGCCTCCCGTACAGTCGTGGGATACAAGTGTTGACACAGTTTCCAATTTTTTTCGGACGCCGCTAGCGAAAGACGGCAACTATCCAGCAGAGCTACATTCGAGTTATATGTGACGTGTGTGTGTGTGTGTGTGTGTGTGTGTGTGTGTGTGTGTGTGCAAAGAGTGTGTGTGGGTGTGAGAGAGAGGGGTATATTTTTTTGACGAATATTTTTTTTTAAACTGACTAAATTAGTTTTTCTCGCTCAACATGTCGGGGATGCTATGTACTACCAGGTAATGAAGCATATTTGTGTAGAATATTAAAAATAATAGGGTCCCTTTAAAATATTTAAATGCCTCGCGCTGTTACGCTATAGCGCGCCAACACACGTGGTATTTCTCAAGGCTTATAGGCACGTAAAATTCACATTAGAAAGTCTATTTCCCTGTAAATTTTGTCGTCCATCATTCCTCTATCCACTCGTGACAGCTGCCGAATGTGAAATGCGTACTCTGCTTCTCAGTTCTCCCACAGACGTTGACTGGGGAGGACGTTGAAAATTTTCGCTGCGCTATAACCCAAAAACGCCTTTATAATGACGTACAAGCGCAAAGCAACCATGTGCAGAGTTATTAACATAAAGAAGGCTTCTGGAACAAAATGAAGACCCAGGAAACACGCAAGAAAGCAACGCTAGAAGCAAGAGTCACGACTCTATCTTCACACCAACCTCACCGCGACCACCACCACTGTGGTGGTGGTGGACCAGATGCCTTATCCTTCTCCACTAAGTGAACAAGGTATAAACAATCATATGTGAAGATTTCATGCCAGTCAAGTGAATAAAAATGGCAAAACACATGAAATGGAAAAAAACAAAAAACAAAAAATGTAGGAGCCAAAATCTCGAAAAAGTGTTTTTTACACTTAAAAAAAAAAAAAAAATCACAAAATCAACAGTCTAATAGTCTTTTCTAAGGTATCAATATAAACTACAACTAAATGGCAATTTTTCTCATTTTGTACATTTTAAAAAAAGGTAAAAAGAATACGGGAGAAAAAGTGGAGAAAATTATTAGTGAAAATTTTGTTCGAGGCCGAAACAAAAAAAAAAAAATTACAAAATGAGAAATGTACATATATACACAAATGTTATATGGTATTTTTTTTCAAAGTAATTAACTAAAAACTAAAGTCTGTGAAACAAATAGAAGATTTTATGCTCTGTTTGAGTCTCCCCTACACATTCACCAAAATTTCACGAAACTCACAGAATGTCATACATTTACACCAACAAACAACATATTTAAATTTCAAAGACAGGACATACTGTGTGCCCAGTGAGCATCAACTGCACGACGATTATGTTTCTTTAATCCGAGAACGTTGGGAGACCCTTTTCAGGGCTTTCACGAGTCGAGGCTGTGGTACGGTGGACTCTAAAAAGGGCTCTCCATAAAACACCAAATTCGAGCTAATTGTGGTCGGTGGTGGCATAGCGCAACCCACCATGAAAGTACGAGGTCATTGTGGTGTGTAAGTGATCTTCAGGTGGGCTTTTTTGTCAAAGGTGGTGCTGTAGGGTCATGGCAGACTGACCTAGCTATCCATACAGTAATCACTCGTCAAATTCGCTATAGTAGACAACAAGCGACTATTGGCTAGATGCCATACGTCACGAGACTGTTTATTTTGTGACAAACACCACCCAAAAAGAATGGAGTTTGAGTAAAAGTAAATATTTTTAACGGCTTTTTGGTTTTGAGAGGAGTACTTTGATGTACATTCCCTGTTCTTTTCTTAGTTTCAAAATGCAGTGTAATTTTGTCTTTTCCCGGCCACTTCTCGGCTTTCCCATAGCCGAAGCCCACGGGTTAAAAAAAATATGATATGAATGCTCTTGTTTCCACTAGTCCACGCTCTGTAATAAGATTTTCTGCATTCCATAAGGTAAATACTTGCTTGGCTTTGGTCGTCAGTGTGCATTCTGGAGAGAGAGAGAGAGAGAGAGAGAGAGAGAGAGAGAGAGAGAGAGAGAGAGAGAGAGAGAGAGAGTGTCTAGTTTTCTTAAATGCATAATAATAAATTAGTAGCATTCGTAAATGCAAAATAATAGCTTTGTAATTCAATTCAATGCATAATAACCTACTAGTTTCCTAAATGCACCGGGCGGCATGGTCGATGACGTCATTGCATAACATTGTCAAGCGAGAGGTGGTCGTAAAAGATGCAAGAAGTTACGAGATGTTTAAGAGCGTTATTGTAAGTTGTGAATTTATCGTAATAAATTTTAATAAAATGAGCAGGATGTAAGAAGCCATTTTAAGTCTTTTAGTGGTCGAAAGAAATGGAAAAAGTTGTAAGAGAAATTTAAAGTGTTCATTGTAAACTGTGAGTGGCCGTAAGAAGTTGAGAGATGTATAATACGAGTGTTCATAATATAATAATTGCTTGTGTGTTGGGTTGTATACTTATGTGGAGTTTAATATGGTGACTATGAATGTGATATAAATGCTTTTTTTTTATAATAATGGTGTATGCATTGAAGAGATGAATTTATTAGGAATAGCCTACTTTTTATAAGTGCTGTATATGATTAATGAATGTAGAAGTACACAATGAATGCTTCCTTAATAATGCTTTACGTGTTTAAAACAGTATCAATTTAACAGAAATAGCCTACTTTTTATTAATGTAGTGTATGATTGATGAATATGGATGTATAATGAACGCTCTCTATATAATGATGTATGTGTTTAACCCATTACATCCCAACTTTTTATTTTTGAAATAAACTGAGTTTGTTGGTAGAATACTGTAAAATAATGGGTTAAGAATAATAATAAATGCTAAAAAAAAAAAAACACAAATATTTATAATAGTAAGCTTACAATAAGCTGTCCTCAAATGGGGACACTGGGATAAGAAGACTACAAGTGAGATTACAAAGCTTACAGAAAAGTATCCTGATTTGAAGACAAAGTTATATGACTGGAGCAATTATAACATCTTGGTAATAGTATGGTATGATAATTGAAATTCACAACATCTTTCCAAGCCGTGATGATATTTCAAACAGAAGCATGAACTAAAAATTGCTTTTATTCTATGAAGAGTTTATCTTCTCTGATGATATGAGCCGAAGCACTCTACACATAGAGTAGCATTGCATTTATAACAATATGTTCTTGGCTTAGCTGTACATGGTTTGTTTTGACATCGTTGCTGCTTTTGCCTCTTCTCAATTATATGGTCTTTGCCATCATACCGAACATCAGTAACACTTGTGCAATATGTCAAAGCACTACAGGGTCGTCTCATTGTCACTTCCATGCAGCTTAATTTCATATATGGTACACAGATAGCTCGTTTGAAGTCTAAAACACTCAGCTGTGCATTGTTGTCTCCTTGATGTAACATCCTGTAAATGACCCATGAATTCACCACTGCCATATCTATGAATCGCGTGAATAAGGGCCAGTACCATTTCTTTTCTCGAATTGACACAGAATATTTACCTACTAACCAGTCGCGGTGATAAACCCCGCCCATGTGTTTGGTATATTTGAACATTGCATTTGGCTGTGGAACACTTCCCTTTGTCTTTGTATGTTTCAGCCAACGCTGAACTTTTGCAAGAGGCTCTTCTGTATCATAATTAGTTCCAACTGTCACACATTTGTTATCAAACCACTTTATCATAAGAATTTCCTCATTTGTGTCGAACCTGTAGTCATATACCCCTCATGGTTTCTTTTCCATAGCACATGAGGACTCCAGGGGACACTGTTTCAAACGATTCTCCCTCAATGTTCCTGTCACCTGATATTCAAGATTTCTTAGGTGTACTAATAAGTCATAGGTAGTAAAATAATTATCAATAAATAATGAATGAGATTCTGGATCAGCTACGGCCTGTAACATTCGCAGTACTACCTTTGAACCTAATAATAAGTCCTCATTCCCATCAAGTTCAGAGTTCTTACCACAATAAAGGTCAAAGCTGTAGCAATACCCTGAGGTTCCACAAAGTGCCCATAGTTTGTAGCCAAATCTAACAGGTTTTACCTAAATAAATTGTTTTAAACTATTGTGCCCATAGTACTTTACCATCATTTAATCAACAGAGATACAAGGCTCAAATACTACAAATTATATGAATGCTTCTTGAAGTAATGTAATAAGATTTCTTACTGTGAACCCCTTAACTGATTTATTGCTTTCAGCCTCTGCATTGTCACAAAAGTGGACAGCGCCTTTTATAATCTGAAATCTATTGCGAGACATTGTTTTTTTCACCAAAGACACTCCCAGATCCTCTTCCTTGGACCAATAGTGTCTCTCTGCTGGTAGTTTGTGATATGATAAAAAAAGCAAGATTGCTATGAAACACTTTAGCTCTTCTACAGTAAACACAAAGTCACCTTTGTTTTTGCATGCAGTTGCATAGCACACTGTTTCTTTTATAATATGATCATAAATATTTGGAGACATTATTGACTCGAACAGTTCCAGAGGGGTGAGATGCTCCATTTCTTCCTTCATTTTCTGCAAATTGTCCTCGTAAGTTCTTCCTCGTTGCTTCACCTTGTAGTATTGTAGTTGTTTATATCTCCAGTTTGGCTGCGATTCACATAGCTTCCTTTTCCTTGATCTGGAAGATTTTTGGACGTAGAGTCTTCTGCTGTACTGGTTTTACTTTCAATGTGGAGCTCAAGAGATCCTGGCACGTCTTGCACTATTACTTCTCCAGTAAGATTATCATGATGACACCTGACAATGTTGTATTCCAAATTTGTCAAGTGTTGTGGTATGTATACAAAACCTTTGTTATTATTATACAAACTAAACAATCATGACACTATTTTTTTATTTTTTTTTTTTTACAGCAAAGGAGACAGTTTAAGGGCACACAAAAAGCAAACATTAATAAAAAAAAAAAAGCCCGCTACTCACTGCTCCTAAAAAGAATCCAAAGAGGTGGCCGAAAGATAGGTCAGTTTCGGGAGGAGAGGTGTCCTGATACCCTCCTCTTGAAAGAGTTTAAGTCGTAGGCAGGAGGAAATACAGATGAAGGAAGATTGTTCCAGAGTTTACCAGCGTGAGGGATGAAAGAGTGAAGATGCTGGTTAACTCTTGCATAAGGGGTTTGGACAGTATAGGGATGAGCATGAGTAGAAAGTCGAGTGCAGCGGGGCCGCGGGAGGGGGGGAGGCATGCAGTTAGCAAGTTCAGAAGAGCAGTCAGCGTGGAAATATCGATAGAAGATAGAAAGAGAGGCAACACTGCGGCGGAATTTAAGAGGTAGACGACTATCAGTATGAGGAGGAGAGCTGATGAGACGAAGAGCCTTAGCCTCCACTCTGTCCAGAAGAGCTGTGTGAGTGGAGCCCCCCCACACATGAGATGCATACTACATACGAGGGCGGACAAGGCCCCTGTATATGGACAGCAACTGTGCAGGGGAAAAGAACTGGCGGAGACGGTACAAAACGCCCAGCCTCGAGGAAGCTGATTTAGTAAGAGATGAGATATGAAGTTTCCAGTTGAGATTTTGAGTAAAGGATAGACCGAGAATGTTTAGTGTTGAGGAAGGTGATAGCTGGGTGTTGTCAAAGAATAGGGGATAGTTGTTTGGAAGATTGTGTCGAGTGGATAGGTGGAGAAACTGTGTTTTTGAGGCGTTGAAGGACACCAGGTTCTTCTTGCCCCAATCGGAAATAATAGTAAGGTCTGAGGCTAAGCGTTCTGCAGTCTCCAGCCTTGAGTCGTTAAGTTCCTGAAGGGTGGGTCTTCTATTAAAAGAAGTTGAATAATGCAGAGTGGAATCATCGGCGTAGGAATGGATAGGACAGTTCGTTTTGGAAAGAAGATCATCAATGAACAACAGAAAAAGAGTGGGAGATAGGACAGAACCCTATGGGACACCACTGTTAATAGATTTAGGAGAAGAACAGTGACCGTCTACCACGGCAGAAATAGAACGGTCAGAAAGGAAACTGGAGATAAAGGTACAGAGAGAAGGATAGAAACCGTAGGAGGGTAGTTTTGAAAGCAAGATTTGTGCCAGACCCTATCAAAAGCTTTTGATATGTCCAGCGCAATAGCAAAAGTTTCACCGAAACGGCTAAGAGAGGATGACCAAGAGTCAGTTAAGAAGGCTAGGAGATCACCAGTAGAACGCCCCTTGCGGAACCCATACTGGCGATCAGATAGAAGGTCAGAAGTGGAAAGGTGCTTTTGAATCTTCCGGTTAAGGATTGATTCAAAAGCTTTAGATAGACAAGAAAGTAAAGCAATAGGACGGTAGTTTGAGGGATTGGAGCGGTCACCTTTCTTAGGTACAGGCTGTATGAAGGCATACTTCCAGCAAGAAGGAAAGGTAGATGTTGACAGGCAGAGGCGAAAGAGTTTGACCAGGCAAGGTGACAGCACGGAGGCACAGTTTTTAAGGACAATAGGAGGCACTCCATCAGGTCCATAAGCCTTCTGAGGATTGAGGCCAGAGAGGGCATAGAAAACATCATTTTGAAGAATCTTTATAACAGGCATAAAGGAGTCAGAGGGGGGATGAGTAGGAGGAATATGCCCAGAATCGTCCACTATGACCTTATTGGATTATCAAATTATCTAAATAAATTAATTTTAAGTTAGTAAATAGCTGACCTATGAGAGGAAGCGAAACGTGTTGGAGTGTGTGTGGCAAGATGCGAGGCGGTACTGACCTTGGCTGACCCCTCTGGCCGCCCCTCTCCCACCTGCCAGTTTCTCCTAGAACTAATGTAGCAGCAGGAGTGGAGGTGATGGGTTACCTCTTCCATGGTTATGTCCACCTGATTCAATGTTCCTCCATGATTAATTTAGTTGATTTAATTTGCTTCTGCACTCAACCTACTTATTATCTTTTAACATATGTGTAAATTTTTCAAAATGAAGCTATCACATTTATTCACTCCCATGTTTGTATTTCTGCTACCTTTTAAATCACTGTTAATCATTAAACCCAAATAAGAACATAAGAACATAGGGAAACTGCAAGAGGCCGAGTGGCCTACACAGGGCAGCTCCATATTTATACTTTCACCCTCTCTACAGCTTCTGCATCAATTATGATGAGATCCGGTACGTGACGGTTTCTTATTCTACAATCAATTAACATTTCTTTGGGTTATTTGCATTCTACCAACATTACCGTGTCATCGGCATATTATTATTGTGCAATTACTAAAACCACTTCTACAATCGTTTGTGTATAAACTTTTAGCTTATACAAAGAAAAGGAAGCTGTTAGCTTATAAACAGACGATTGTTGAAGTGGTTTTACTAATTACACAATAATTAAAAATGCTGATGACACGGTAATTGTTGGTAGAATATTAAATGATGAATGTAATGAGTACTTAGGCCCAGGTTCACCTTTTTACTGACGGTGCAAATCAAATTTTCTGAACTTAACGTAAATAACCCAAAGAAATGTTAACTGATTTTAGAATAAGAAACCGTCGCGTAACTGATCTCATCATAATTGATGCAGAAGCTGCCAAGCTTGTTCCCATTAACCAAGTTTTTTGGTGAGGGCCTCATAATAGGCAGCCTTGGCCTCTTCGGTGGCTGCCTTGGCCTCTTCGGTGGCTACCTTGGCCTCTTCTGCCCGCCGAACTGCTGCTCTGATGGCAAGCTCCTCCTCTAAGATAGCCAGTTCAAGCTTCCTCTTCTTAGTAAGGTGAAGGGCTTCTTCTTTATCAACAAGAAGGAAGCTTTGAGCTGGCTGTGGAACTGCCTGAGGGGTGGAGGAAGATGCAGCAGCAGCAGCAGTGAAGGTGGTGACTTGTACAGGGGAGAACTCTGGGGCCAGACAGCACAGGCACGAGGTCGTCCTCCTCCTCCTCCTCCTCAAGTAGCCTGCTGGTTAAGTGAAAAAGATGTATGTTGAAAAAGTAGTAATATGTTCAGAATCATAATAAATATTAACGTATACCATTTTTAGTTAATGCTGGCACTACATCCACTGAATTATTAAATTAATTTTAAAATAATACAAGGTAAGTGTTGAATTACTAGATTTTTATTCATACTTTTATGCAACAAATAAATGCAATTAGTTTGTGGTAAGCACACTGAAAATTGAATTAGGAAAGTCCAAATGAGGAAGAAAATAATTTCAAATTGATCTCCAGATATAGTATGAAAATTAATATAACAAAAATAGTCCAAATATATGCTAATGCACAGCAGCAAATTTAACTTCAGGAATTCCTACTGAAACCTTTTATTATAACAACTTTGCTGTGTGACAGAGCACTGAGAGCATGTGCAGTCACGCATGGTAAAAAAAATATAAAAAAAACTAATTTTTGAAGTTATTTCCATGGCACCTTACATATACCTTCTGTGGGTCCCGGACAATCATGGACGTGTGCAAATCTATTACAGTCCAGTTTGACAAATATGTTTCCTTATGCTAAGTAATTATGCAATTTTGCAATTTGATAAACCCTCGCTATAACAAACTAAAAGGGGGAAAGGAGGTGACGCATCTTAACATCCATTAGTCTGAGTGGTTCAAACTTGTCATATATATATCCAAACTTTGTTTGGTATACGAGCTTAAAGTTATCTTTTGGTGTTCATTATTGTAACTAAAAATATATATTCATGACTGCAGATGGAAGGGGATTCACCAAAGGACAAGAATGAAAGTGTTTACAATAGGGCGTATAATTTCTGCCGGGCCACTAAGGAACCAAACCCCTCACCTGTCAAACTGTATCAGTGAATTTCCGCAGACACAGGACTGTACCAGAAAAGCTTGTTGATTTCCGTAAAAGCGAGGGGTTAATTTATTTCTCATTATGCTAATAAACTAAACAGGTAACCCGAGAATACAATCCTAAGTGGTGAAGTAGCCCATACCTTTGATCCTCGAAGCTGACGGTTATGAGGGGAGAAGCAGGTGGCTCACCGACATGGATGTCTGTTGGCCGATCGTGGCAGCCACCAAACACCAGATTGCCGCTCCCCAAGATGTTGGTGGTAGCGAGTGTTCTAAGTGCTAATTGGTTCACGGATAATGAAACTCAGTATCCGTTAGGGTTCTTTATTGGACGAAAATACATCAAGTCATTGAGACAAATACAACACAAGGAAAAGGTGTTTGTGTGGGTATGCGTTTGTGTGAATGTTGTTTGTGTAGGTTAACATTTAAGTGTTGGTGTATGTGTATAACAATGTGTAACGGTCGACAACAAAAGGACATAGACGGACAGTCAAAGGTAAACGAGTACAAGAAAGATAAACATTGAAGACACGACGCGGACAGAGACAAGTACTAACGATGAACATGAAAACACAATTTTAAAGTATTCTGTGCAGTGCACCATTTTCTTATGTCACTGAGGGGAAGGAACACGCGATTCGAGCGGTGACTGCTACAGATATTCCCCCCCAGTGACTTCATAGAAGGAACGATATCTTCCTGGTGCGGACTGGTGCAGACGGTGTTGTTTCGGCGACGGAGAGCTGGGGCGCCTGGTCTGGGGCCAGCAGGTACGCCGGCTTGACCCTGTCTATGGAGACCGCGTCCTGAGAACCATGTTTGTCTATCGTGACAGTCTTTCTGGTCCGTCTCAGGACGCGGTAGGGTCCTTGGTAGGGCTGCTGCAGGGGCCGCCGAACGGCATCCACGCGCACGAAGACGTGGGTGCAGGTGTCGAGGTCCTGGTTGACGAAGGTCTTCTTCGGGGAAGAGCGAGGCTGCACCGGCTGGAGGCTCCTCATGGCACCTTTGAGGTGGGCGGCGAAGTCCTCGACGCCGCAGGGGGCGGTGTCAGGTGTGGGCGCCAGAAGTTCGCCTGGGAGCCGGAGGTTGGTGCCATACACTAGTTCAGCCGAGGAGTGGTGCAGGTCTTCCTTCAGGGAGGACCTGATGCCGAGGAGGACCAAGGGAAGAGCCAGGGACCAGTTGTCGCGTTGGGTGGAGGCCATGAGGGAGGATTTCAGCTGCCGATGGAAGCGCTCGACCATGCCGTTAGCCTGCGGGTGATAACTTGACGTTCTGTAGCGGCGGATGCCAAGGAGGGTCATGACTTTGTTCCACACGTTAGCCTCGAACTGGCCGCCGCGGTCTGAGGTGAGGCTGAGAGGGACGCCGAACCTGGAGACCCAAGTAGCAATGAAGGCGTGGGCGACGGCGTCCGTAGTGATGTCAGCGATGGGGGCGGCCTCAGGCCAGCGTGTGAAACGATCCACGCAGGTGAGGATGTAGCGATGGCCTGCGGAGGGCGGCAGGGGACCAACAAGGTCAATGTGGACATGGTCGAACCTCTCCGTGACGGGCGTGAAGGTGCCGGGTTGAGATGGTTGGTTTAGAGTCACCTTGGAGGCTTGGCAGTCAGTGCAGGTTTTGGTCCATAGTCTGACGTCTTTGTTAATTCCTCCCAAATGAAGCGGGACGTCATCAAGCGCTGCGAGGCTCGAATGTCAGGATGAGAGAGGTCGTGAAGCTGACGGAAGGCCTGGTAGCGGTGTCGCTGTGGCAGGTAGGGACGGATGGCCGTAGAGACGTCAGCGTAGAGAGTGACCTTGGTGCCTGGGAGTGTGATTTTCTTCACTTTAAGCGCCGGGTTGTTCAGAAGCCTCCAGCTCTGCGTCGCCGGACTGATCGGCGGCTATGGCGGCGTAATCAAGTGAAGAGGACGTCACAGCGGTAATGTTGCGGGAGAGGGCGTCAGCTGGAGCGTTGTCTGCACCTTTGATATACCGGATGTCAGTGGTGAACTGCGAGATGTAGTCCATGTGGCGGAGTTGACGTGGTATAAGAGTCTTTGTTCCTCAGGAAAGTTGTAGTGAGGGGCTTGTGGTCGGTGAACACGTGGAAACGCCGGCCTTCAATGAAGTAGCGGAAACGTTTGACAGCCTTGAAGATGGCGAGAAGTTCCCGGTCGTAAGCGCTGTACTTGGCTTCAGACTTGGGGAGCTTACGGGAGAAGAAGGCGATCGGCTTCCAGGCGTTGTCGACGAACTGTTGAAGGACAGCACCAGTCCCAGTGTCGGAGGCGTCTGTTGCAATCGAGATCTCCGCGTCATGGGCAGGGAAGGACAACATGACTGTGTCGCTGAGAGCCTTCTTAGCAGCGAGAAAGGCGGCGTCAGCGTTCGGAGTCCAGGCGAGAGTGACAGACTGGCCACGCTTGCAGGGCTTCACCATGGCGAAGAGGGGCTGGAGCATGAGAGAGCAGTGTGGGACGAAGCGGTTGTAGAAGTTAACCATACCCAGGAATTCCTTGAGTTGGCGCTGGGTGGACGGCTTCGGGAACTGCTGGATGGCTTCAGTCCTTGAGTTGAGTGGAGCGATGCCCTCTGGAGTAACAGTGTGACCAAGGAAGGTGAGGGAAGTAACACCGAACTCAGACTTGTCCACGTTGATCTGTACTCCGTAGTCTTGCAAGCGGGTGAGGACTTGGTGAAGGTGCTGTTTGTGAGAGGCTTCATCCGGGCTAGCGATGAGTAGATCGTCTATGTAGGCGAAGCAGAAGGGTAAGCCGCGGAGAACTTCGTCGATGAAGCGTTGAAAGGTCTGGGCCGCATTCATGAGTCCAAACGGCATCCTGACGTATTCAAAGAGACCGAAGGGCGTGATGACGGCAGTCTTCGGTATGTCGTCAGGATGGACTGGAATCTGGTGAAAGACCTTGACGAGGTCCACACGTGAAAAGATGGTGGAACCAGCAAGTTGAGACGAGAATTTCTGGATGTTTGGCACCGGGTATCTGTCCATCTTAGTGCGCGAGTTAAGGGCTCGGTAGTCTCCACAGGGACGTATGTCGCCGTTCTTCTTGGGGACGACGTGGAGGGCTGATGACCAGTTGCTACTGGGCCGTACAATACCTTGACGCAACAGGGACTCGAACTCGGCCTTGGCTTGACGGTAGCGTTCAGGAGCTAAGCGACGGGCCTTGGCGTGTACTGGAGGTCCTGTAGTCTCTATGTGATGCGTAACGTGGTGCTTGACGGGCAGGCTGGCTGAATAGGGCTGTGTCAGCGTGGGAAAGGACTTGAGCAGGGCGGCGAACTGGTGGTCCTTGTGAACGACGGCAAGTTGCGAGCTGTCACCTGGTGCTGGTTGAGCATTGGAGAAGATGGAAGTGAGCGGGTCAACCAACCTCCGTCCTTTGACGTCGACTAAGAGGTTGAAGTGCCTTAGGAAGTCAGCTCCGAGGATTGCCTGCGAGACGTTCCAGACGTAGAAGGTCCATTCGAAGCAACGTCGTAGGTAAAGGTCCACTTGCATGGTGTGTCGCGAGTAGACAGGTATTTTGGTACCGTTGGCGGCGTACAGGTGCAAGAGTGGAGGTAGAGTTCGCTGACTGGCGGTTGCTGGGATTATACTGACATCAGCGCCGGTGTCAATCAGGAACTTTGTGTTGGAACGGCAATCATGAAGGTGGAGCAGCGCTGAGGGTTGATGACGAGCGCTATGCTGCACTAGTGCTCGTCCTGGAGTTTGACGCCTTGTAAGTGCACGGGTGGTACACCCGTAGCTTTCTCGCCGAAGTTTTTGTGGTACCAGCAGAGTCCTGGGCTTTTCGAACGGGAGCGGCGCCGACGTCGGTGAGGAGTGGGGGAGCGAGAGCGGCGGCGATCGAGCCGCTCCTCAAGAGAGGTGACTTTCGTCGCGAGCAGGGAGACTTGCTTGACGAGTTCGTCAAATTGAGTGGTCCTTTCGGAGACGACGGAAGACACTGAGGAAGTTACCGGTCCAGGTAGAGTTGCCATGAATTCGTCTGCTAACTTGGCAATGGCGTCGGGCTTCAGGTCGTCCTTAACACTGAAGAGGCTGCGCTGGACAGCAGGGGGCAGACGTTGGTAAAACAGCTGTTTGAACAAGTCTGGGTCGAAAGACTGGTACTTTTCGCCGAGCAGCTGCTTCATGCGGCGTAGGAGGTCCGTCGGTTTCTCATTACCCAACTCTTCTTTGGAGAGGAGTTCACGGAGGGTGGCGACAGAAGACTGAAGGCGTTGGAGTAGGGCAGTCTTCAGGTCTTCATAGGCATGATCAGAGTTGTAGGCTGAGGCGATGACGTCAGAGACTTGCGGAAGGACGTCGGCGGGCAGGAGGCTAACAGCGTGAGTGTACTGAGTAAGGCTGTTAGTAATTTTGGCGGTCTTGAATCCGCACTCCCGAATCGCGAACCACGTAGACGGGTCCTGAGCAGAAGAGTGGTGCTCTGAAGGACACCGCCGTAGTAGAGGAAGAGTTGTCGTCGTCAGACATGGTGAAGTTGAACGGTGTTGGCAAGGGCGCTGGCGTACAACGGGCCAGGAGCCACGGCAGTCCGTGAGAGTAGAACGAACTGCGTGTAGTATAGGCACTGGCGCGTGCTAGGGACCTCAGTGGCCCGGGGAGTGAACCAGTGTCCAAGAAAGCACTGTAAAACAACACTGTACACTTAGTGGGAACACTGTGACACTAACTGTTGCTGGGGACTTGCTGCACTGAACTGTTGCTGGACACACTGCACTGTACACATAGATCCACAAGTGTAGGATAATCCAAGAGGGCGGTGGTAGATCCAGGAGGCGGTGGTTAATCCAGGGGGCAGCTAGTAATCCCAGTGGGGTGTCACACTGTGTCTGCGTGTACACTGAGTCTGCGGTGTGTGGTGGCGTATACACTGAGTGTGTGGCACTGTGTGTCTCAGTAATATGTCGCACTGTGTTTGAGTGTTCACTGAGTCTGTGTAGTGTGTCACACGGTGTGCGTGTCTCAGTCGCCGGACCAGCAGAAAAACAGGTAGGAGGGGTGGGGGTGGGCTGAGCGCCGGGAGAAGCACCATGGGGCACAAAAGATGCCTGAAGGGCGCTGAAGATGCCTGGAGGAGGCGCACAGAGGGAGCCTAGAAGAGGCGCACAGAGGGAACCTGAAAGAGGCGCACAGAGGGTGCCTGGAAGAGGCGCACAGAGGGTGCCTGGAAGAGGCGCACAGAGGGTGCCTGGAAGAGGCGCACAGAGGGTGCCTGGAAGAGGCGCACAGAGGGTGCCTGGGGAAGGCACAGAGGGTGCCTGGGGAAGGCACAGAGGGTGCCTGGGGGAGGGCGGGGGAAAACCCTGAAGGTGGCAACTACGCCTATGGCGTAATGTTTCTCCCGACCTGAGTGCTCAGCCCCACGAACCCCGAATGGAGGTGAGGATTTTTGCCCCAGGAGAGGGCGGACGAATGGACAAGTTCCCCTGCCCAGGTCCTCCACTCTAGGAGAGAGTGCCCTTAAAACGGCACCGGCTATAAGCCACCTTGAACCATAGCAACACTCCAGGGTCACCAATTGTTGGTGGTAGCGAGTGTTCTAAGTGCTAATTGGTTCACGGATAATGAAACTCAGTATCCGTTAGGGTTCTTTATTGGACGAAAATACATCAAGTCATTGAGACAAATACAACACAAGGAAAAGGTGTTTGTGTGGGTATGCGTTTGTGTGAATGTTGTTTGTGTAGGTTAACATTTAAGTGTTGGTGTATGTGTATAACAATGTGTAACGGTGGACAACAAAAGGACATAGACGGACAGTCAAAGGTAAACGAGTACAAGAAAGATAAACATTGAAGACACGACGCGGACAGAGACAAGTACTAACGATGAACATGAAAACACAATTTTAAAGTATTCTGTGCAGTGCACCATTTTCTTATGTCACTGAGGGGAAGGAACACGCGATTCGAGCGGTGACTGCTACAAAGATGTCAGCAA